>NC_060169.1:1582480-1585651 GCF_021292245.1 Micropterus dolomieu | reverse complement strand
GTGTTGAAGAAGACTTGAAACTAGCGACTGAGACCATAAACTCATCAGGAAAGTGTTTACTGAGGGAATAAATCAGCTGACAAGTAGAAACATTTCTTTCTGCAGCCGGTGGAGTCGCCCCCTGCTGGCTGCTGGAGAGAACGCAGCTTTAAGGTGCTTCAGCACTGGCTTCACTTGTAAGAGCAGGAGGTTGCTGCTTGGTTTAAACTTAGTGAAAGGTTTCTTAAGAGGTCCTGCAACACAGTTCAGGTTTAACAGTTTCACCATCACACTAAGTCAGAACTCAAGGTGTATTGAACTGCATGTAACCGTAGCAACAGTACTCATGCTTTAGTTAGCTGACGTGAAAATAACGAACATGGAGAAGGATTTAAGCAGACTTTTGTTCCTTTGGTCAGTGGACAGAATGAACTCCTAGGTGTCCAAATTAATCTCACTGCCAGACAAGAACAATTTTGCTAAGTCCTGCATTGTTGCAGAGTTACGACATTAAAAAATATTTCATTCTGTCCTCTTAGGACCAAACTGAAACATCTCAGCAGCTGTTGGATGGATTGTGATGAAATGTGGTTCAGACTTTCATGTTCCCCCCAGGATGAACTGTAATAACGTCGCTGATCCTCTGACATTTAAACACACTTTGAAACATGGAGGATACTTCTACTACAACTAACGACCTTTCCATCAGCCTCATCTGTACTTGCAAATTTTAGCATGTTAGCATGATCTCAGTTGTCCGGGGTGTTGATTGCAGAGTGAATAAAAGATTTTTTATAGATGTTCCTATGGGCCAGTGGGACTTTGAACCAGTTATTTTGCTGGCCTGATTAGTTTTAGTTTTGTTTGTGTTTGATTGTACCAAGACAAAATGTTAAGGGTCAGTATGGATTCAATTAGCATCCTGTAAACAGGGTTAAAATGTCCTTGCTGACATTAAAAGTCCTGAGTTGCCTCAGCAGGTGAAGGCGCTGCTGGGCTTTCTTGTAAACACAGTTGGTGTGCTGGGAAAAGGGCAGGGAGGTGGGTAGATTTATTTTGTCACAATATAACAGGTTATAGAGGGAAATTGAGTCTGTAACTCCCTTCTGCTACGTAGCAGAGAATATACATTAATACAGAAGCAATTATAAAAATAGTAAACAGAAATAAACTATCATCAATGGAGCAGTGCTGAGGATGAATTAGAGTTTAAGAGTCTGGGGGAAAAAGCTGCTCTGCAGTCTGGAGGTGCGGCAGCAGAAACTTCTATATCTCTTTATATAGACAGATATTTATATGGTTAGATTTTATATTTTCTACTTGCCAACATGTTTTATTATTATTGCTGCTCTCTCTTTAATACTTTGTTTAGCAACGTGAGCAACTGTAACAACAAGTTCCCCTCAGGGATAAAATAATGTATTTCTGATTCTGACTCTTAGTCTGGCGAGATTAACAGTATGGTTCAGGTTAGGTGAAGTCATGAGGTGCAGGATCATATGAAGACACTGACCAGGTGACCTGAGAGACAATCAGCACACTGTCATTGATTACCACTTAAATGTTGTGTTAAGTATTGGTATAGTTGCTATGGATACCCAGAGTTTATTATACCTCGAGCTCTGATTTTTAGATGTCCACGTTTACTACTTTACTGGACACCTGCCAACAGCCAACCAATCAGAAACCACTACTGTCTGCTGACCTTGGAATAAGGCAGGAAACAGGCGAGGCGATCTGAGCCTCGGTGAGGAATTTATGTCAATGTGTTCAGTCTGTAAGTGTAAAAGTCTCGACCACTGAGTCATCCGGGCCGTCTGATTGGGCAGAGAGGAGTGTGTGTGAGTCAGCTGGTGTATAAACACCACACCCTGTCCCAGCCTGGATCATAACGGAGCTGCTGCTGCTCGCTGCCTCACTGCTGCTGCTTCTCTGAAGGTAGGAAAACATGAACAACACAGATTTCAGTCATACTCTGCTAAAAGATCACGGGAATAAATGACCAGCCTGTCAACTCTGATACAACAGAAAGTATTTTAGTTGTTTTTGGTGCTTTAACTGCAGGAAACATCTGTTAAAACAAGTCATTCACAATCTATTAAAAGCTGAAATCTCACTCAGGAGACTTTAGAAGTGATAACAGCCGGCTGGTTGATGGGTGTGGCTGGGTAAAGTCTTGTCTGCAGACCCTCGCTGCCCTCTGTCTGTAATCAGGGTATCATGTTCAGGGAGGATCACAGAGAGGTGACGGAGCGTCGCACTCGTTATCTGGAAGGAGAAACAAGAAAAGAGTTTAAGAAAGTCCCAAGAGACAACAGCAGCCTGAAGTTTCTTCCTTATTTTCTTTATTTCTTCGTCTGCTGCTGCTAAAGGTCCTTAGAAGAGACGTCAAAAACAACAATCACATGATGAAGTTGACAAATCAAATCCATCCATAAACATGCAGGAATCAAGGGGGAAAAAAAGTATTTTGTTAGCTTTGCTAGCTTTGTTAGTGTTCGGTTACAAACTATAAGTGAAAGCATGCATTGGTGCATTTTTGGCAACAGAAGCAGCTTTTACAACTTCAACCCAAAGCTTAGGGGTTCCCTAAACCTTCAAAATAAGTGTCTGATCGATCTGTTAACCAAAGACGCTGGGATTTTAGTTTGAAAATTGGGGGATGGGGAACCAGGGAAAAAAAGACGTTTTAACTAACATTATTTGCTTCTTCATTCAATGAGCCTATCAGGTTTTTACAGTGTGTAGTACAATTGTACTGCAATAATTACGGTTACTTTCATTAATGTTAACTTTTTTTGCAATGGCAAGTCAAAATGTCTGCTGAGAAAAATAATGGGAATCATTTAGGAACAAAACGTCCAGTTCTGCACTCATTTTCAGCGGTAAAGAACAAACAAATTATGCAAGATTTGATATATTTTGCAATTTGGTGCCCTGTTTCAAAGTGCAATTCACTTATACACCACTGTCATCCACGTGCATTTATTATGATCACATTACTTATGAATACAAACTAGTGAGTCGCCAACTTTGCTAACAGCCAAACATCGAGCAGGCGCGACAACACAAGACACAGCGATAGTACTGACTTGGAAGAGTACTAAATAATGTTGCTTTAATGATCACGGTGTCACAAATCACATGTTACAGTGTCGCACACGAGTAGAGACGTCCCCTTGGCCTCTGGGA
>NC_060169.1:1579242-1582380 GCF_021292245.1 Micropterus dolomieu | reverse complement strand
TGGCGAGATTAACAGTATGGTTCAGGTTAGGTGAAGTCATGAGGTGCAGGATCATATGAAGACACTGACCAGGTGACCTGAGAGACAATCAGCACACTTTGTCATTGATTACCACTTAAATGTTGTGTTAAATATTGGTATAGTTGCTATGGATACCCAGAGTTTATTATACCTCGAGCTCTGATTTTTAGATGTCCACGTTTACTACTTTACTGGACACCTGCCAACAGCCAACCAATCAGAAACCACTACTGTCTGCTGACCTTGGAATAAGGCAGGAAACAGGCGAGGCGATCTGAGCCTCGGTGAGGAATTTATGTCAATGTGTTCAGTCTGTAAGTGTAAAAGTCTCGACCACTGAGTCATCCGGGCCGTCTGATTGGGCAGAGAGGAGTGTGTGTGAGTCAGCTGGTGTATAAACACCACACCCTGTCCCAGCCTGGATCATAACGGAGCTGCTGCTGCTCGCTGCCTCACTGCTGCTGCTTCTCTGAAGGTAGGAAAACATGAACAACACAGATTTCAGTCGTACTCTGCTAAAAGATCACGGGAATAAATGACCAGCCTGTCAACTCTGATACAACAGAAAGTATTTTAGTTGTTTTTGGTGCTTTAACTGCATTCATTCACAATCTATTAAAAGCTGAAATCTCACTCAGGAGACTTTAGAAGTGATAACAGCCGGCTGGTTGATGGGTGTGGCTGGGTAAAGTCTTGTCTGCAGACCCTCGCTGCCCTCTGCCTGTAATCAGGGTATCATGTTCAGGGAGGATCACAGAGAGGTGACGGAGCGTCGCACTCGTTATCTGGAAGGAGAAACAAGAAAAGAGTTTAAGAAAGTCCCCAGAGACAACAGCAGCCTGAAGTTTCTTCCTTCTTTTCTTTATTTCTTCATCTGCTGCTGCTAAAGGTCCTAAGAAGAGATGTCAAAAACAACAATCACATGATGAAGTCGACAAATCAAATCCATCCATAAACATGCAGGAATCAAGGAAAAAAAAAAAAAAAAAAAAAGAGTATTTTGTTAGCTTTGTAACCGAACACTAACAAAGAAAGCAAACTATAAGTGAAAGCATGCATTGGTGCATTTTTGGCAACAGAAGCAGCTTTTACAACTTCAACCCAAAGCTTAGGGGTTCCCTAAACCTTCAAAATAAGTGCCTGATCTATCTGTTAACCAAAGACGCTGGGATTTTAATTTTAAAATTGGGGGATGGGGAACCAGGGAAAAAAAATATGGAGTGAAACTAAAGTTGAAAAGACGTTTTAACTAACATTATTTGCTTCTTCATTCAATGAGCCTATCAGGTTTTTACAGTGTGTAGTACAATTGTACTGCAATAATTACGGTTACTTTCATTAATGTTAACTTTTTTTGCAATGGCAAGTCAAAATGTCTGCTGAGAAAAATAATGGGAATCATTTAGGAACAAAACGTCCAGTTCTGCACTCATTTTCAGCGGTAAAGAACAAATTATGCAAGATTTGATATATTTTGCAATTTGGTGCCCTGTTTCAAAGTGCAATTCACTTATACACCACTGTCATCCACGTGCATTTATTATGGTCACATTACTTATGAATACAAACTAGTGAGTCGCCAACTTTGCTAACAGCCAAACATCGAGCAGGCGAAACAACACAAGACACAGCGATAGTACTGACTAGGAAGAGTACTAAATAATGTTGCTTTAATGATCACGGTGTCACAAATCACATGTTACAGTGTCGCACACGAGTAGAGACGTCCCCTTGGCCTCTGGGAAGTTTTATTTTTAACTATTTTTGATATTGCGTAGACTAAGCGATAAATTGATGAACTGAAAACATCAGCAGCAGATTAACTGACATTAGTTAAGGTCCTTCATACGAGTGTAATGTTCGAGCGTCCACATACCTTTGGCCATGTAGCCTGTGAGGCTCAGCTCAGGGTTAAAATAGGTTCTTCTTTCGGAGAACGGAGTTCAAAAATAATACAGACGTACTCTGTACATTAAGACAGCATTTAAACCCAAACATAGAAGAAGTATTCTGCCTGTTTGTATCAGCTGTTGCTAAGTGATGAAACACTGACCCTCGAACACACTTCCTGTTAATGTTTTGTAAGAGGGTGAAAGGTCGAGGCAGCGTTCCTGTTCTTATTAAATGTATTAACTCCCACTGTTTGGGGGTTAGTAAGAGTTTGACTTCAGGCTCCACACTTCTTCAGATCTGTTTGCTGTGTGATCCATTTTCCTTATCTGCAGCCCCGGCCTCTCCTGCAGACACGCCCTCTGGCACTTCCCTGTCAATAAATCAAACACACCTATCTGAGCTCCCACTCTGAAGTGTGTACAGCCTGCTGAATTCTGCCGCTCTGAACTTAGGATTTCCACAGGGGGTGCAGTTTTGTTCTGTCAGTGAGATTTGAGCCGACTAATATTTCTCTTCTGGTGGCACAAAAAAACCTGGAGTGGAAAAACAATTCATAAAAAGAAGGAATATCACAAAAAGTGAAAGCTTTCATGCTCGGCTGAAGTGGACAAGTTTGAATATCGAGAGGGAAACAGCTGTTTATTGTAACTAACGTGTGAAATAGCATGACTGTACAGACTGTTCCTGTTGACAGGAGAGCAGCAGCAACTGTATGGTGGGAGTTTAAAACGTATCACAATAAATTCCTTAAATACTCAACATGTCCTTGATTTTTTAAATGAAATTAGAGATACAGCTATTTTGATAAATTACTTTCTTGAGTTATTTTTTAAGCATAAATGACAAATCTGCTGGTTTCAGGTTCTCGAATGTGAGAATTTGCTCATTTTCTTCTGTCTTTAGATTAAACTGAGTTTTGGGCTGTGACAGAAAAAGAAGATGGCTCTAGGAAACTGACAGCATGTGTGTTTTACTGATTAATGGAGAAAATACTTGTCAGGTTAAATGATAAACTCATCAGTTGCAGCCCTAAATGGAATTATAACTATTGATGCCATTGTGCAATTATGGAAAGCACAGAAGAAGAAGTCGAGGAGGGGAAAAGTTGGCGTATAGAAGAGCAGATTGTAATGACTGACGGAGAATCGCTCTGGTCACATCACTGATGCTGTAACTGTCCGTCTCGACTCTCTGCAGGTTGAGTCAACATGGCGCTGGTGTCCG
>NC_060169.1:1570112-1579142 GCF_021292245.1 Micropterus dolomieu | reverse complement strand
TGGGAAGTTTTATTTTTAACTATTTTTGATATTGCGTAGACTAAGCGATAAATTGATGAACTGAAAACATCAGCAGCAGATTAACTGACATTAGTTAAGGTCCTTCATACGAGTGTAATGTTCGAGCGTCCACATACTTTTGGCCATGTAGCCTGTGATGCTCAGCTCAGGGTTAAAATCGGTTGTTCTTTCGGAGAACGGAGTTCAAAAATAATACAGACGTACTCTGTACATTAAGACAGCATTTAAACCCAAACATAGAAGAAGTATTCTGCCTGTTTGTATCAGCTGTTGCTAAGTGATGAAACACTGACCCTCGAACACACTTCCTGTTTGTAAGAGGGTCAAAGGTCGAGGCAGCGTTCCTGTTCTTATTAAATGTATTAACTCCCACTGTTTGGGGGTTAGTAACAGTTTGACTTCAGGCTCCAGACTTCTTCAGATCTGTTTGCTGTGTGATCCATTTTCCTTATCTGCAGCCCCGGCCTCTCCTGCAGACACGCCCTCTGGCACTTCCCTGTCAATAAATCAAACACACCTATCTGTACAGCCTGCTGGATTCTGCCGCTCTGAACTTAGGATTTCCACGGGGGGAGCAGTTTTGTTCTGTCAGCACAAAAAAACCTGGAGTGGAAAAACAATTCATAAAAAGAAGGAAAATCACAAAAAGTGAAAGCTTTCACGCTCGGCTGAAGTGGACAAGTTTGAATATCGAGAGGGAAACAGCCGTTTACTGTAACTAACGTGTGAAATAGCATGACTGTACAGACTGTTCCTGTTGACAGGAGAGCAGCAGCAACTGTATGGTGGGAGTTTAAAACGTATCACAATAAATTCCTTAAATACTCAACATGTCCTTGATTTTTTTAAATGAAATTAGAGATACAACTATTTTGATAAATTACTTTCTTGAGTTACTTTTTAAGCTTAAATGACAAATCTGCTGGTTTCAGGTTCTCGAATGTGAGAATTTGCTCATTTTCTTCTGTCTTTAGATTAAACTGACTGAGTTTTGGGCTGTGACAGAAAAAGAAGATGGCTCTAGGAAACTGACAGCATGTGTGTTTTACTGATTAATGGAGAAAATACTTGTCAGGTTAAATGATAAACTCATCAGTTGCAACCCTAAATGGAATTATAACTATTGATGCCGTTGTGTAATTATGGAAAGCACAGAAGAAGAAGTCCAGAAGTGGAAAAGTTGGCGTATAGAAGAGCAGATGTAATGACTGACGGAGAATCGCTCTGGTCACATCACTGATGCTGTAACTGTCCGTCTCGACTCTCTGCAGGTTGAGTCAACATGGCGCTGGTGTCCGAGTTTCTGGGTCAGCTGACGCTGTCGTATGGAGGGGTGAGTCACATGCTGACGTCGCACAGTACTACACAATCAAGAGCCCTCGCTTTCCTTTCCTTATTTTGGAAAAAAATACGTCCGGTTGTCAACGGCGACAGATAACTGATATTTTAGATCCCGTTTGAATTGATCCCTGAATTACAAACATAAAGTTTGTCATTTCAAAAGATAATTTAAGTCAAGAAAGTCATTTTGTCTTAAAACAGTAAAGTAAGATTTAAAGTAAGTTAGTTTTGTGTGAAACCGCTCAGTGAATCTCTCGTCTCGCAGAATATACGTCACCAATAGTTTAGCACTGTAATGCTAAGCTAACTGCTTGCTTGCTGCTAGCTAGGCAACTTCCAAAATAGGGTCCCCAGTGGTCGACCGGAAAGGGGAGGGGCTCAGACTTACTATGACAATATTTTTCAGGAGAACAATGTGATGGTTAAATGTATCCATCTCACCCACATCTGAGGACGCTGCTCTGGCTTTAATCTTTAGATTATATAACCGCAGGTATGCACAAATTCTTGTATTTTTACAGCCTAATTCTGAGAGGGGATCCACAGTTTCAAGGCTCTGCAGTGTTTTACTGCCGTCATAAAGCAGATAAAGGTGTGGTTTGTTCTCCACCCGGAGTTCAGCTGATAAACTGAAGATCAGGTCGTTGTGCAGACACTGATGACTGATCAATGATCCATTCAGAACCACAGGATGGAAATGCAGGAACAGTGGATAAATCTGAGTACAGGCAGACTTTTGTCTCACTGTTATCTTTTATTTGAAGAAAAAAAGTCCAGATCTTTTCCAGGAAGGTTTACAGGAGCATTCCATCCTCTTCTAATCAATAAGGCTATAAAGTATATGGCAGGAGAGGACGGTATTAAGGTCCTCCAAACACATTCTTTAATGTTACAGTTCAGCCAATCACAGTCAACAGTAACTGTTCTTTGTCTCGACATAACGACTATCATAATAAAATTTGACAGATTCTACAGAAGTATAAACCATCAAAGTAATTAAAGTACCAGAACGGGTACTGTTACTTTTATACTTACATTTTGTATTGGTACTTTTAAGTATCTGAGTACTTCATCCAGGCCCCCCCGAGGACAAAACATGTAGGGCAATCCAACAACACAGCAAATATTAAAACAAAGCAGGAAAACCCACCTTTTGGTTTTCATATTTGCAGGTTTCTTCATCTCAAACTGTAGTTTTTATGCCCCCACAGGGGCCACCATACATGAGAACAGCAGTAGACTGAAAGGTAACGTGTCTGTCTTTGTCCTCTGTAGGAAGCGGAGCCTAAATTCCCCACCGTGGTGCCAGTACGAGACTTCGACCCAGACAAAGATGCTGCCCGGATCGAGACAGCCATCAAAACTAAAGGTGAGCACGTCCAGTTCACCTGCCTCCTGTCTGGAAAGGGGACTGAGATCTGATGCCAAAGAGTCATTAACATGTCCCTGCTCTCCAGAGGATGAACAATCCCGACAAACATTTCTTTATAGGAACTTTTAGACTCGTGTTTTTATGTGCTGGTGTTGCTTTGGCATCACGCTCTACAGCGTTTCTCTCTGCAGGACAACCAGCTCAGATATCAGGTTACTGGCTGGCTTCTGTCCATGCATGAGCTGTTCAAACTATTACAGCATGTTTTCTGGTCAGATTGGAAACTGACTAAAGTTGAAGGAATTCATCTGCAGATGCCACTAAACCCACTGCAGGGAATTGAACCTGCGAGGCCGATCGTCCAAGTTCTGACTTTTCTGTTTGTGTGGAGAGCTGCAGGATTTCCCAGCTGCTCCGACTCCCGAGCTTCCCGTGAGCGAGTTGCAGTAAAAGCAGGACCTCCCTCGGCAGATTTAAGACTTTCCATTGTTTTTCAAAAGCTGAAACAAAGAAACAGAGACGGGTGCTGATAATAAAGAGTTAAAGACGCAAAACAGATCAAAAACAGAGTTCAGGTGAAGGCAGAAAATAGTGTTTAACTGGTTCTTTTGTCCACAAACTGTTGAGAGTAGTTATATTATGTAAGACATACAAGCTTTGATTTAATTTATTTTCAGGTCAGGATATAAAGTCGGGAGCCAGAAGTAAAGCAACACAGGAAATGAACTGATCCAACAAGTCCTTCATGAAAATATGTTCTTTGCCCTTCAGAGAGACATAAGCAGCCTGTGTCAACAGAAAAGCATCGTCCGTCTCTTACACATCCCTGCTGGAAAATAAATCTGTTCATTAAATCCTGCAGGTGTAGACGAACAGACCATCATCGACATCCTGACCAGACGCAGCTACGAGCAGCGAAGAGAGATCGCCTTCGAATATGAACGGCTCGCAAAGAAGGTTCAAAATGTTTCTCCTTTCATTAACATGATGATGTTCAGAGACATTTCACACGTAGGCCTGAATCGGCAGGTGGCATAACTACCCAGCTGGTACACTCTGCTTCACTGCAAAAATGTTGTGTTTTTTAAAAGACATTTGTAACTTTTAAAGACATTTAATTAATACTTGTGCTGCTATACTTTTTCAGGATCTGGTCACAGCCCTGAAGGGGGCGCTGTCTGGCTCTCTGGAGGCTCTGCTGTTGGGTCTGATGAAGAGCACCGCCCAGTATGACGCCTTCGAGCTCAAAGCCTCCATGAAGGTCAGACTCACCCCAGGAATGTAATTAAAGTACATTTACTCAAGTACAGTACCCAAGTAAAATTTTGGGTACTTGTATTTCTTGTCATGTTTCAGATTCCATGAATTGTTCGAGACAATTTGCCTTCTCACATGGTGGATTTAAATAACTGTTCAAGGAACAAAGCTGTGAAATGATCCAGATTTCACAGATAAGTTTAGGATTAGAGAAACGTCAAACACTGAAAATATATTTCATTAATCATCTCACGACCGCTCAGATTTATCTGGGGACACTTTAGACTGGCACAACCCGTAGGTTGGAAACCACTGGGCTGAACCTGCTCACTGTAGCCAAAAGCAGCTAACGCTAGCCAAGTGCGGACAAAAGCAGCTAACGCTAGCCAAGTGCGGACAAAAGCAGCTAACGCTAGCCAAGTGCGGACAAAAGCAGCTAACGCTAGCCAAGTGCGGACAAAAGCAGCTAACGCTAGCCAAGTGCGGACAAAAGCAGCTAACGCTAGCTAAGTGCAGCCAATAAGCAGCTAACACTAGCTAAGTGCAGCCAATAAGCAGCTAACACTAGCTAAGTGCAGCCAATAAGCAGCTAACACTAGCTAAGTGCAGCCAATAAGCAGCTAACACTAGCTAAGTGTAGCCAATAAGCAGCTAACACTAGCTAAGTGCAGCCAATAAGCAGCTAACACTAGCTAAGTTTTGACAATAAGCAGCTAACACTAGCTAAGTGTAGACAAAAGCAGCTAACACTAGCTAAGTGTAGACAATAAGCAGCTAACACTAGCAAGTGTAGACAAAAGCAGCTAACACTAGCAAGTGTAGACAAAAGCAGCTAACACTAGCTAACTATATACAAAGCAGCTAACACTAGCTAAGTGTAGACAAAAGCAGCTAACGGTAGCTAACTATATACAAAGCAGCTAATATTAGCTAACTGTAGCCAAAAGCAGCTAACACTAGCTAAGTGTAGACAAAAGCAGCTAACACTAGCTAACTATATACAAAGCAGTTAACACTAGCTATATATTTATAAAGTAGTTAAACTCTATAGTACATCTAGCAAACTATATATAAAGTAGTAAAACTAGCTCCACCTCAGCTACAACATCAGTTACAACAGTAAAATGCTACCCTAACATTGATGCATCCTTATTTACAATCTAATAATGTCAGATAGAATCAGATATCATTCACTTTTACTGCAGAACCAGTAGTTTTACTTAAGGTAATTTTGGCTAATAAAACATTTAACTTAAGTGTTAGCAGGACTAGCTGAGCTTCATGGGAGGTGGTGTGTCTACTTTGTGATTGAAAAGTATCAGGTGGCTCCGATATAATCATAATAGTAAATATAAAAAATAGTGTTAAAATTAGGAGTCTTACCTGCTGGTATTTGTGTTTCTAGGGACTGGGAACAGATGAGGAGACCCTCATCGAGATTGTCTGCTCCAGAAACAAGGAAGAACTGGCAGAGATCAAGAAAGTTTACAAAGAAAGTATGTTTGGAAATAACTTTCCAATAATATTCAAGAAATCTGAATTTGGTCCATAATAAACAAGGAAAATGTATAATTTTCACTTAAACCTGCTGACAGTAAAATGTGCTATGTGAAGTTTATCTTGTATCAAAGAATGATTCTAGTATTACAGTTTCAATTAAAAAAATAAAAATCACCTTTCTCATGATGGACAATATTATCTATATAACTTCTCCTGACAAATTGACTCAGCTATTACATCTAAAGTTAGCGGCCTTTGTGTAAACTGACACTATTTGAGAAGTGCTGGGTGTTTATCATGTTAGCTCACTGATATCATGTAGTATTAAGTACAAACATATAATTAGCTAGTTTATGTGGCTAACATTAGCTTCATTATGGATTTATTTACCTTATAATTGATTTTAGTATTGTTCATGTGTTTTATTTTTCTGTGCAGCGTTTAAGAAGGACTTGGAGAAAGACGTAGCAGGAGACACATCAGGAGACTTCGCCAAACTGCTGCTGGCTCTGGTTCAGGTAGCTTTGATGCTAACTGATGCTAACTGTACAAGAAGTACCCGGTGGTGGAATATAACTAAAAGTACATTTACTTTCAATCAATGAACTCATCTTGACTTTGAAAAACCAGGGGAAACACTAGCAAACAAATCCAAAGTCCAACAAACAAGCAAAGGAACAACAGACAATCCAAAAACAGAAGGACAAACATACACAATGCAGGAAATACTGGGGAAAACAAACACTTGGAAAACTGCTAGAACACAAGTGAAAAGACACTGATGAACTGGCAGAGACCGGGACCACTTAAATACTGTAGTGAGGACACCATAATGAGACACAGGTGAACTTAATTAGGGAGGAGCAAACAATCACACAAGGGGGAAGTGAAGTGAACCGAAATGAGATGAGAGGAAAATACCAAAGTAAAACAGGAAGCAAGTAATCAAAAACAGAGGAGGAGGAAACATAAAGAGCAGCAGTTAAAGACACCACACATAAGACGAAGGGGAACAAATGAATAACTAACAAGGAAAAACAGCGCAAGAAGAAAAGTTCATAAAGACACAAGAGGATAGGTTTAAGAAAATAAAACTGTTGCTCCTCTTTAACATAAGCGATAATACAAGGTTTTGCATTTTATTGATTTTGCTACTAATGTTCTTGCTTTTTGTGATACCTATATTTGCAGATACAGTTTGATACCAGAGTGAATATAAAGCTATAAATATTTTAAAATAATTTATTACATTTTGTTGAAATCTGCACTCTTTAAATATATCAGGCTGTATGATATTTTTAGGTTAAAGCCTTTGCCATGAACACATTGCATTTATTTGAGTTTGTCACTGTGCTCTGAGCAGACGTTGCTGCTGTAGAGTTCTACTGTTGCACCTTTTAATTTGAAATGTTTCACACTGACATGAATATGTTTTTTGATCTACAGACAAAGAGAGATGAACCCTCTAATGTTGTTGACTATGAGAAGATTGACGACGACGCCAGAGTGAGTAAAATCAGAAGTTGTTTTCTTTAAAAATTTCTTCAAAAGATTTGTGATTTCTAAAAAAGCCAAACATTGTGGTGCCGTTCCCCTGGGTGTGAATTTGTTTCACGGAATAACACTCAGCAATTGATAAGTTGTATTGAGTGATTTTAAGCCATCTTCTATTCTCACGTGTGAACCTCTTAGAGTCTGTACGAAGCCGGGGTGAAGAGGAAGGGGACCGACGTGGCGACCTGGATCGCCATCATGTCTCAGAGGAGCGTCCCCCATCTGCAGAAAGGTGAACTACACCTGCAACACTGACACACACACACACACACACACACACACACACACACACACACACACACAGAGTACCATATGCAGGTGAACCCAATCACCAGATGCCAGCTGATGTGACGATTCTGTAAAATCACAGATTTTCAACCGAATTTTAACATTCATTTTGAACTCTTTCATCCACTGGCAGTGTTTTTTGGACATTCAATGGTATGTTGTTTACATTAAATACTCGTATAGCGCCTTCATGAACACTCAAAGCGCTTTTATGCGCTCACATTCACCCATTCACACACTGATGCCTATACTGTACATGCAGCAATTAGGGTACAAAGTATCTCGCTCAAGTATACTTCGACATGCAGACTGGGGATCAAGCCATCGACCTTCTGATCAGTGGAAGACCGCTCTTTCCCCTGAGCTATGAGTTTTTTACATTTACTAATGAAAGAAAAAAAATAAGTTGTACACGCTTATGGAGCACGACAAAGTCCAAAATAATTCCAAACAGTGTGCACAGTCCAACAAAACCAAGAAATCCAAAATGCAACCGGGCAACAAAGGAAACTCCACCAGCAAAAAATGCAACAATAATCCAAACAGACAGGCCGGAGTGAAACACAAACCCATAATGCATCACAATAAATACTGCGGCACACCACACAGCAGGCAGGGTAATTAACCACAGGTGGGACACATTAGGAATCAGGGCAGACAGGAAACAAAGCACGATGTGAACATAAGACACAGACAACTTCAAAAGAAAACAGGAAAAGGACAGAACTTAGACCAAAACCGTGACAATACCTTTTTAATATCCAATGGCAACGCTTGTTATATTCAGTTTCAACGTTTTTTATGTCCCCAGCCACATGATTTTACATTCAGTGACAGCCTTTGTAAATTCTGTATCTGTGCAGAGCCGCTACAATACTGGTTAAGGTTAGGGAGAGACGGTGGTAATAAAAATGCTTCTCTATAGACAGTGTACCGCGCTTTAAGTTTGACATGTTCTCCCCTTTGATGCGTTTCAGTGTTTGAGAGGTATAAGAGCTACAGTCCGTACGACATGAAGGAGAGCATCAGGAAGGAGGTGAAGGGAGACCTGGAGAAGTCCTTCCTCACTCTGGGTAACAAACAGCACGTCGGTACCATCAGTACCACAGTTCTCATCTCCTGCACGCATGCTGCAGCCGTGCAACAGCAGTGGAACAGCAGAACAGCTGGTGAAGACGTCAGGAGGTTAATTCAACGTCTGTCTGTCTTCTCTTCACAGTGGAGTGCTTTGAAAACCGGCAGCTGTACTTCGCCAACAGACTCAGCGAAGCCATGAAGGTACATTAGCAAAGTTTTGTCCAGTGGTGGAAAGTAACTAAGTACTGTACATAAAGCAGTTTTGAGGTAGAGAGACTAGATATAATGCCTTTGTTGTCATTGTCACAAGTACAACAATATGGATAGCCATCTTTTTTTACAGTGAGACACTTCCATTTTACTTTATACCTCAACTTCATTTCATTTTACAGGGAAGTATTATACTTTTAACGGCACTAAATTTATTTGATAACTAAAATTACTGTTCAGATTAATAATTCAAAATATAATCAACAAATAAATTATTGTTTTTTTATATCAATTATGTCAAGACTTTAATGATCACAGGGTAAGATTCACAAGCTAGCCAGCAGTATATAACGTAATATCCTGTACATTATATATATATATATATATATATATATATATATATATATATA
>NC_060169.1:1557844-1570012 GCF_021292245.1 Micropterus dolomieu | reverse complement strand
AAACAAACACTTGGAAAACTGCTAGAACACAAGTGAAAAGACACTGATGAACTGGCAGAGACCGGGACCACTTAAATACTGTAGTGAGGACACCATAATGAGACACAGGTGAACTTAATTAGGGAGGAGCAAACAATCACACAAGGGGGAAGTGAAGTGAACCGAAATGAGATGAGAGGAAAATACCAAAGTAAAACAGGAAGCAAGTAATCAAAAACAGAGGAGGAGGAAACATAAAGAGCAGCAGTTAAAGACACCACACATAAGACGAAGGGGAACAAATGAATAACTAACAAGGAAAAACAGCGCAAGAAGAAAAGTTCATAAAGACACAAGAGGATAGGTTTAAGAAAATAAAACTGTTGCTCCTCTTTAACATAAGTGATAATACAAGGTTTTGCATTTTATTGATTTTGCTACTAATGTTCTTGCTTTTTGTGATACCTATATTTGCAGATACAGTTTGATACCAGAGTGAATATAAAGCTATAAATATTTTAAAATAATTATATATATATATATATATATATATATATATTTATTAATGTATGAGATTTTTAGGTTAAAGCCTTTGCCATGAACACATTGCATTTATTTGAGTTTGTCACTGTGCTCTGAGCAGACGTTGCTGCTGTAGAGTTCTACTGTTGCAGCTTTTAATTTGAAATGTTTCACACTGACATGAATATGTTTTTTGATCTACAGACAAAGAGAGATGAACCCTCTAATGTTGTTGACTATGAGAAGATTGACGACGACGCCAGAGTGAGTAAAATCAGAAGTTTTTTTCTTTAAAAAATTCTTCAAAAGATTTGTGATTTCTAAAAAAGCCAAACATTGTGGTGCTGTTTCCCTGGGTGTGAATTTGTTTCACGGAATAACACTCAGCAATTGATAAGTTGTATTAAGTGATTTTAAGCCATCTTCTATTCTCACGTGTGAACCTCTTAGAGTCTGTACGAAGCCGGGGTGAAGAGGAAGGGGACCGACGTGGCGACCTGGATCGCCATCATGTCTCAGAGGAGCGTCCCCCATCTGCAGAAAGGTGAACTACACCTGCAACACTGACACACACACACACACACACACACACACACACACACACACACACACACAGAGTACCATATGCAGGTGAACCCAATCACCAGATGCCAGCTGATGTGACGATTCTGTAAAATCACAGATTTTCAACCGAATTTTAACATTCATTTTGAACTCTTTCATCCACTGGCAGTGTTTTTTGGACATTCAATGGTATGTTGTTTACATTAAATACTCGTATAGCGCCTTCATGAACACTCAAAGCGCTTTTATGCGCTCACATTCACCCATTCACACACTGATGCCTATACTGTACATGCAGCAATTAGGGTACAAAGTATCTCGCTCAAGTATACTTCGACATGCAGACTGGGGATCAAGCCATCGACCTTCTGATCAGTGGAAGACCGCTCTTTCCCCTGAGCTATGAGTTTTTTACATTTACTAATGAAAGAAAAAAAATAAGTTGTACACGCTTATGGAGCACGACAAAGTCCAAAATAATTCCAAACAGTGTGCACAGTCCAACAAAACCAAGAAATCCAAAATGCAACCGGGCAACAAAGGAAACTCCACCAGCAAAAAATGCAACAATAATCCAAACAGACAGGCCGGAGTGAAACACAAACCCATAATGCATCACAATAAATACTGCGGCACACCACACAGCAGGCAGGGTAATTAACCACAGGTGGGACACATTAGGAATCAGGGCAGACAGGAAACAAAGCACGATGTGAACATAAGACACAGACAACTTCAAAAGAAAACAGGAAAAGGACAGAACTTAGACCAAAACCGTGACAATACCTTTTTAATATCCAATGGCAACGCTTGTTATATTCAGTTTCAACGTTTTTTATGTCCCCAGCCACATGATTTTACATTCAGTGACAGCCTTTGTAAATTCTGTATCTGTGCAGAGCCGCTACAATACTGGTTAAGGTTAGGGAGAGACGGTGGTAATAAAAATGCTTCTCTATAGACAGTGTACCGCGCTTTAAGTTTGACATGTTCTCCCCTTTGATGCGTTTCAGTGTTTGAGAGGTATAAGAGCTACAGTCCGTACGACATGAAGGAGAGCATCAGGAAGGAGGTGAAGGGAGACCTGGAGAAGTCCTTCCTCACTCTGGGTAACAAACAGCACGTCGGTACCATCAGTACCACAGTTCTCATCTCCTGCACGCATGCTGCAGCCGTGCAACAGCAGTGGAACAGCAGAACAGCTGGTGAAGACGTCAGGAGGTTAATTCAACGTCTGTCTGTCTTCTCTTCACAGTGGAGTGCTTTGAAAACCGGCAGCTGTACTTCGCCAACAGACTCAGCGAAGCCATGAAGGTACATTAGCAAAGTTTTGTCCAGTGGTGGAAAGTAACTAAGTACTGTACATAAAGCAGTTTTGAGGTAGAGAGACTAGATATAATGCCTTTGTTGTCATTGTCACAAGTACAACAATATGGATAGCCATCTTTTTTTACAGTGAGACACTTCCATTTTACTTTATACCTCAACTTCATTTCATTTTACAGGGAAGTATTATACTTTTAACGGCACTAAATTTATTTGATAACTAAAATTACTGTTCAGATTAATAATTCAAAATATAATCAACAAATAAATTATTGTTTTTTTATATCAATTATGTCAAGACTTTAATGATCACAGGGTAAGATTCACAAGCTAGCCAGCAGTATATAACGTAATATCCTGTACATTATATATATATATATATATATATATATATATATATATATATATATAATAATGTACAAAGGAGCTCTAACATTACAGTGATGAACACATTATTGCATCAATAATTACTATTTGATCATATAATATATACTATTCTGAAATGTTTACTTTTACTTTTGGTACTTTAAGTATATGTTGATGCTAATACTTTTGTACTTATTTCTATTTCTACTCTGGTATTTCTGGTATTTTTCCTCAAGTAAAAGACACTTCTTCCACCGCTGGTTTTGTCCCTAATGTCTCTCAGTTATAACAACATGGTAACACCTGAGCGCTGGGAACTCTGTGACGAGCAGACAGGTTCAGGCTCAGCTTTCAGTCAGTCTGCTCTGACGTCAGAATGTCGTCCCCCATCTTATTTATTTTTCCGCCTCTCTGCAGAGTAAAGGCGCGAAGGAGAAGGTGGTGACCAGGATCATGGTTTCCCGCTGCGAGATCGACCTGATGAAGATCAGAACAGAGTTCAAGAAGCAGCACAAAAGATCCCTGTACCAGACCATCGCTGTGAGTACCGGTCACTGTGTGTGTGTGTAAATTCACTTCGGGTACTTTCACTGAGACTGAAAAACAACAATTACATTTAAAAATAATCATTTTTATGCTGTTTATAATCAGCTATTAGTCAGTCAGCCAAAACAATCAGGAGAATGACATTAACTAAAATTAAAGAAAAGAAATAAGTCGAGTCAACTCGCTTTTATTTATTTTTGCTTTGTTCATAAAGTTTTATTGATGATAATATTATTATGTCTTTGTTATTCAGGAGCACACTAAAGGAGACTACCAGAAGGCTCTGCTCAGTCTGTGCGGAGGAGACGACTGAGGCCTCAACTCTGTCTGGACTCAGTTTCCCAGAAGGCAGTTGGTTTGGAATTGTCAGCTGACTGCAGAGCTTCTTACAGTATTAGAGCTTTTTGTTTTTACCTCCACATTAAACAGATCGTGTGACTTCCATCTCAGCAGCAGCTTCAGTTTGTGAAATAAAACATTTCACCTGCCAGTGTGTTTGTTTCCTGTTTGTTTGCAGAGCTGTTCACTTTGTACTGGTTTTGTGCCTTACAAAGGTTTCATCAGTTGATTCTTTACTGCGCTCAGCTTCATTATCAGCAGCACTTTTTCTCTCTTCTCTCTTCCATTTGAAAGGTACAAAACAACAAACAAACAAACAGAGCAGCGTGTCATATGTGTTTCTGGTTACACTGGTAAAATGTTGATAATCAAAGTGACGATGCGTTTGAGTCTGAGACACACTGTGAGTGCTGATCTTCAGTCAGCAGTGTTTCTGACCTACAGAGAACACAGAGACACTGAGGAACCAGACCAGAGCCTAAAGCCAGGATAAACAGGTTCAGTGAACGTGGTGTTGAAGGTGTGGAGGTGGATCAGTTTGTTACAGAAGACTCTGTAGAAGGACAGAGTGCCAGCAGGACAGTCCACATACACTGCTACTCTGTTAGAGGAGGGAGGGGAGGGCGGGGGGAGGAGGAGGACGAGAATGAGGAAGAAGAGGGTGAAACTAACAAGGGAATTAAAGACGACCATGAGGAAGAGGAGGAAGAGGAGGAGGAATGGGAGGTTATCGCGGAGGGAGGAGATGAATATTTCTCTGTTATACTGACAGACAGAGTACGCAGCACCAAAGCAGCTCAGACTCCAGGACTGATCATTGTCTCCAAACAAACAGTCTTTCCTGTTTCCTCTCCTGCTGATTCTCCTGTAAGTCGCAGCTATATCAACTCTTCCTTTGTATTCCACCTCCCAGTAGGAGCGACCAGTCAGACCATTTGTACACATCAGCTGAGGCCAGTCAAACCTGTCTGGATGATCAGGATATGACTGCTCCTGTTCCACATATGTCACCTTCCTGTTGCCGTCGGACAGTTTGAGCTCTCTGCTCACTGTGTTTGTGTCCAGCTCCAGTTCACAGGCATCTGATGGAGAGAACAGACACAAAACATCTGCAGGTTACCATCTGTTCATTTATTTACTGACAACTACGGAAAGGAAATCAGTCAAATTTTTATTTCACAATAAACTGTAAATAATAATTCAACAATGCAGTTATAACAACATTAGCAGTTTTTCTCGTATGCACCAGAGGATGAGAGCTAATGGAGATGCGAATCAATAAATACTGAATAAAGTATCATTAATAAAACTGGCATCATCTTCCACTGCAGCACAAAGAAGTTCTGAACCACCTGCTCTCTAAAACTGTCACCATTTAGAACGTTCAGACTTTTGCACATCAAGCAGTTGTTTGTTACAAAATGTTTCACTGGATAAACAACATGGGTTTTTAAAAAAAAATTTTTACATCCAGGCCAACATGACATGTTATGTCATATATATTGTTTATCGTTTAACCTTGTACGAGTTGAGAAAATGTCAGAACTCTGCGATTTTTCCTTCATAATCATAATGGTAAACATGCCTCTGTCCCAATTTATGTTGAGTGTGTTGCAGGCATGAAATTATACTTTGTTTATATTTACTAAATACGCTCATCGGTCAAGCTACCCCAAGAGTATCTAAAGTAGTTAAAATTAGATCAACCTTAAAGATCTACAGCAGTAAAATGCAACATACACATTACTGCAGCAGAAATATTAATCCAGAAACATCAGAAATAATATTAAAATGCTGACAGGAACATTTTATTGCACTTAGAAGACTTTGTAAATACTAAGTAAATTGTCTTATAATACTTGCATATCTTTATCTTAGTAAGGTATGTTGCTTAAGTAATGGACCTGAGTAAATCTTCCACCTCAGGTGAGCACTCGCACGGCCCAACTGCACCTGCCGAGCCTTCCCTCTAAGGAAGGTACTCTGTGGGTAATACAGACTCTCTGTGTGTGACTCTCCATTGAGCCTTCTTGCATTTATTCATTCCAGCATCTTTCCAGCCACACTGGCAAACACAGAAGCTAAATCCTTATTGAAACTCTTAAGACATTCATTATTGTACTTTAATCAAAAGAAAACAAAAATCTAGTGTAGCAGCTTTGTTCTCATGAATTCAATTAAAAAACATTATTGTTTATTACACAATGATAAAAACACACTCACACTTCTTAAAGCCTGGTTTCAGTCTCTGCACTCCACCATGGTCCACCCTGGAGGAAGAAACAAAGTGAGCTTTGAGCTTCATCAAAGGTAATAAATCCGTTTTGCTAAAATTAAGGCCCTTAAAAAGTATTTAAAATTTTAAGGCGATTAAGACTTTTAAATACTTTTTTTCACAAGGTATTACATTTTGTAGACATTTTGTGGGCCCTTGAGTAGCCCGTTATACAAAAGAGAGCTGCATCATCGGCAGCTGAGGCAGTAAGGCAGAAGACAACAGGGAGAAGAATAGCAGCGTTTGGGTTTAACTAGCTGACTTTTTAGCCTTTTGTTGAAACATGTTCAACTTTTCATAAAGCCGATGTGCTCATCAGCGTCACTTTTTGTGAGCAGATCAATCACAGCCTGGATAGAGCAGCACATTAAAAAAGGTTTGATGTGCTACAACAAAATTTCCAAATGTTGAATTGTTGTTATGCAAATGATAATGACTATTCAACAAGTTAGTACTTTATTCAACAAAAAATGTATTAATTATTCTTGCACAAGGAACTGATTAAAGAAAACAACCCACAAACATGAAACTTCTGTAACTGAATTAATATTATAATAGTGGTAGGTTATAGACTACACTTTTATATAAAATTACTACACTACTATATGAAATTATTATGATATAATCAGAATCAGAAAGAGCTTTATTGCCAAGTAGTTTTTACACATACGAGGAATTTGCTTTGGTGATATATATATATGAATATGTTTATATATATATATATTTATATATTTTTTAATGTTAGAATATTCCTCCAGGTTGTGGGTAGAGCTTCCCCAAAGCAACACTTTCCCCTTGTTCTATTTTAAATCTATTTTACTAAAGTTATAGTTGTTGTAGTATTGTTTTCCACTCTCTTCATCTCAGCTCCTCTCTCCCTTGGCTCTGCTCCTTTTCTAGAGGACACCAGCCCATCTCGCCAGCGCATGCTAACTAACTCTTTTTAACTTGGCACCGTTACACAGATTGCATAAATACAAATATACTTTGATTTGGCCTTAAACAACCACACATATGCAGGAGAAAACCCTGTGGCTGACTTAACCGGTTACAACTCAAAGTGGAGCTGCGGTATTAAAATATATTTAAAAGGTCTGGAAAAAGGTCTTAAAAGGTCCTGAATTTTACTTCAGGATTCCTGTATATGCCCTATTCATACACCGTTACTCATATCCACCAATAATACATGAACCAGAGCTCCTCATTTAGTCAGAGTAAGAGCTCCTGCTGACTGTCCATTTTTCCATACCTGAGAATGTCCAGTCTCCAGTTTGGATCTTCCAGTCCAGCAGACAGCAGCTTCACTCCTGAGTGTCCAGGATGATTGTAGCTCAGGTCCAGTTCTCTCAGATTGGAAGGGTTGGAGCTCAGAGCTGAGGCCAGTGAAGCACAGCCTTCTTCTGTGACCTGACAACCCGACAGACTAAGCACACACACACAAACAGAGAGAGTTGCTGAGAGGAGGGCTCTAACTGTTGTCTGTACTTCTTCAACGAACAGAAGGTCAGAGTATCTGGCCTTCTTGAGGTTACTCGTTCGGGTCCTGGAGAGGACACCACATGGAGATTTCATAATTCAGATATGCAACATACTCGGTGGCGCTCGATGAAATCACAGATAAAACTGACAAGACCATGCTCGCAGTTTTCATCAGGGGTATTAATGAGAAGTTCGAAGTGACTGGATTACCATGGAGCCGACTGGAAGGCATTACTACTGACGGATCCCCATCTATGTCAGGCAGAAAAAACAGACCGATCGCGCTGGTACAAAGAACTTTAGAAGGGGAAAATGCAGGTGCAGCAGTTGTGTTGCACTGCATTATACACAGTCACTGTGCAGCAAGTCCTTGAAATATGAACATGTCACGTTGTCTGTTGCAAATGGAACGTATTGACTTGCAGTGTAACAGTGAACTAAAAACCACATTCAGGGAGGCACAGGGAAAAGCAGATCTTATTGGACCATTTCTGAGACTTCACTTATCTCCATCCTTCCTAGAACTGTCCAAAGTGTTCAGTCAGTTAATGTACTTTTTTGGAAGCAAACATCTGTGTGAGATTGTTTTCTCTTCTGCTTTCGTGGAGTACTTTAATGCTATTGTGGCCCTCCTATGAGATGTACCAAAGTGGCCCCTGAATGATTTGAGTTTGAGACCCCTGATTTAAAGGAACTGACGACTGATCTGTTTTTCTATCAGACTTCTGTCTTGGATAATTGCTTAAAGAGAGAAGCAGAAGTGTCAACTGATCAACAACTGGTGGTAAGTCCAAGGGCAGTGGAGGCTTCTGAAAGTTCAATTAAACCCATTCGGGCAGGCACCTCTGGCTGAGGCAACATGTCTTAAATTTTTGACCTCTGAGGGCATAGAGTCCAAGTTGGCCATGTTCAAAGCTGTTACTGTGGTGAAGGCTGTGCAAAGCTGTGGTTTACTCAGTGGGGGCCACGCTGCCAGGCTCTTGAATGAGACTTGCTTGGTCCAGGAGTCTGCTGAAGCAGCAAACAGCTCCTGGGAGGCCAGAGGGGCTCGCAGCTTTAGTAACCACCAAAACGTGACAACGTGTGTCAACAGTTCTGGGACGCAAGGTGGTAGGACTTTTCATGGAATTTTCATGGCAGTGGGGGAAACTGTGGACCTTCAATGGAGACACTGTAGAAGGAACATTTTTATGGAAGTCTTAAGCAAGAGAAGGCAGCATTGGAGGGCTCAGTGGAAACCTAACCTATTTATTTGGTGGAGGTCACTGAGCTAGTTAAAAAGCTCCCCATTTGGCAAGGCACTAGGCAGATGAGGTTTACCTTGACATATCCGGGGATCTGGGGACTAGGTGGTTAAATAATGGGTATCACACAGCTTATGCTGGAAAGGAGACTCGAGTCAAATTTCCAAAATTGGATTCAGAAGCAATGTAGATTTGATTCGTGTTGTGGAAAAGTGGAACAGGGGCCAGATGTATGAATAAAATGTCTGCACAAAACATACATACAGCATTTCCCACACAGACTGGTGTTCATAAAATATTTTTTGGGTGAGAATGTGAAATGTGAATATGTTGCACAGATTTTAGACCAGCGTACACAGTTCTAGACAGCTGTACGTGATATGGTGATACACTGCTTGTTAGTTTTTATTTTATTTTACAGTTTCACTGATGTGATGCGTTCTATAAAATCAAAAAGCACGTTTATAAATTCTTTTATGTGCCATATAAATTAAACCAGTTCCAGAATACAGATATTTAAAACTGAACCATGTATACATGCAAATTTATTAATCTGATAAAAAGAATGCTTATGCATATTTCCCAGTTTTTCCCTGAGTTTTCTTCACCTGGCCCCAGGTCTTTACCTTTGTAAGGGAGTACTGGAGTGGTCATGGGGGTTTCCCTTACCTGCTGTGAGCGACTATATGGGTTCCTTGTAAGACTAGAACAAGACTTTTTTTGTGCTTGAGTTCTTGGCACAAAGTTATGAGTACAATATTGATGTGACATTTAATAAAAAAACAGAAACATGACTAAAAATCCTCAATGTTTAACTTGCCATATGACTTTTAACAAACAGCTGAATTCTGACCTGAGAGTTTCAAGTGTACAGTGTGGACTTTCCAGTCCGGCAGACAGCAGATTCAGTCCTGCATCCTGCAGGTCGTTGTTACTCAGATCCAGATCTTTCAGACTAGAAGACTGGAGGCTGAGAACTGAGGACAAAGCTTTACAGCTTCTCGCTGATATTTTACAGCCGCTAAACCTAAAAAAGGATTTACAGTTAGTTGATTCGTTGTTCAAACATCTTTAGAAAAAACGTTTGCTAAATAAATATTAACAAATCCCAACCTGAGAGATTCCAGTGTTGAGAATGTACTCTCTAGTCCAGCAGACAAAAGCATCACTCCTGAATCTTGCAGATCATTGCTACTCAGGTCCAGCTCTCTCAGACTACAACATTCGGAGGTGAGAGCTGAGGACAGAGCTTCACAGCTTTTCTCTGACAGTTTACAGCCACTCAGCCTGAAAAGGATTTTAGTCAGTACATTCAATAATTAATTTCAGTCATGAGTAAAAGCTCATCATTTTCAAATGAATCACTAACCTGAGATTTGCCAGTCTGCAGTGGAGGCTCTGTAGTCCAGCAGAATCCTGCAGGTTGCTGTTACTCAGGTCCAGCTCTCTCAGACTGGAGGACTGGGAGCTGAGGACTGAGGACAGAGCTTCACAGCTTCTCCCTGAGAGGTTACAGCCACTTAACCTAAAAAAGATTTTCAGTCAGTCCATTCAATAATTAATAGTCTATATAAAGTAAATATCAGCGCAGTACAGAGGGTAATCATTTTCAAATAACTGGACACCAACCTGAGAGTTTCCAGTCTGCAGTGTGGACTCTTCAGTCCAGAAGAAAGTTGCTTCATTCCTAAACTCGGCAGGTTGTTGTTACTCAGGTCCAGCTCTCTCAGACTGGAGGACTGGGAGCTGAGGACTGAGGACAGAGCTTCACAGCTTCTCCCTGAGAGGTTACAGCCACTTAACCTAAAAAAGATTTTCAGTCAGTCCATTCAATAATTAATAGTCTATATAAAGTAAATATCAGCGCAGTACAGAGGGTAATCATTTTCAAATAACTGGACACCAACCTGAGAGTTTCCAGTCTGCAGTGTGGACTCTTCAGTCCAGAAGAAAGTTGCTTCATTCCTAAACTCGGCAGGTTGTTGTTACTCAGGTCCAGCTCTCTCAGACTGGAGGACTGGGAGCTGAGGACTGAGGACAGAGCTTCACAGCTTCTCCCTGAGAGGTTACAGCCACTTAACCTAAAAAAGATTTTCAGTCAGTCCATTCAATAATTAATAGTCTATATAAAGTAAATATCAGCGCAGTACAGAGGGTAATCATTTTCAAATAACTGGACACCAACCTGAGAGTTTCCAGTCTGCAGTGTGGACTCTTCAGTCCAGAAGAAAGTTGCTTCATTCCTAAACTCGGCAGGTTGTTGTTACTCAGGTCCAGCTCTCTCAGACTGGAGGACTGGGAGCTGAGGACTGAGGACAGAGCTTCACAGCTTCTCCCTGAGAGGTTACAGCCACTTAACCTAAAAAAGATTTTCAGTCAGTCCATTCAATAATTAATAGTCTATATAAAGTAAATATCAACACAGAGGGTCATCATTTTCAAATAGCTGAAGACCAACCTGAGAACTGACAGTCTGCTGTGTGGACTCTTCAGTCCAGAAGAAAGCAGCTTCACTCCTGAATCCTTCAGGTTGTTGTTACTCAGGTCCAGCTCTCTCAGACTAGAGGACTGGGAGCTCAGAACTGAGGACAGAGCTTTACAGCTTCTCACTGAGAGGTTACAGCCACTTAGCCTAAAGATGAATCGGCAATCCATGAGAGAAAATACAAACAATAATTTTCAGTATTTTTTCTATAAAGAAAATCACAATTAAACTAAATAGTAGTGTGCACGTACAGAGCTTTGTTGGAGTCTTGGACCACTGGCAGCAGCCTCAGAAGAGCTTCCTCTGAAGCAGAATATTTCTTCAGGTCAAACACCTCCAGATATTTTTCTGATGACAGTAAGATGAAGACCAGAGCTGACCACTCAGGAGGAGAGAGTTTATCTGTGGAGAGACTTCCTGAACTCAATGACTGTTGAATCTCCTCCACTAGAGAACGGTCATTCAGTTCATTCAGACAGTGAAACAGATTGATGCTTCTCTCTACAGTCAAATTCTCATTGATCTTCTTCTTAATGTACTGGACTGTGTTCTGGTTGGTCTTTGAGCTACTTCCTGTGTGTATCAGCAGGCCTCGTAGTAGAGTCTGATTGGTCTCTACTGAAAGACCCAGGAGGAATCGGAGGAACAAGTCCAGGTGTCCATTTGGACTCTGTAAGGCCTTGTCTACAGCACTCTCATAGAAATCTGTAGATTTGCTTTCTGACACTTCCTTTGGCAGCAGATTGACACCAGAGTTGATGAAGGTCAGATGGACATGAAGAGCAGCCAGAAACTCCTGAACGCTCAGATGGACGAAGCAGAACACCTTGTCCTGGTACAGCCCTCTCTCCTCTTTAAAGATCTGTGTGAACACTCCTGAGTACACTGAGGCTGCTCTGATATCGATGCCACACTCTGTCAGGTCTGATTCATAGAAGATCAGGTTGCCTTTCTGCAGCTGCTCAAAAGCCAGTTTTCCCAGAGACTCAATCATCTTCCTGCTCTCTGGACTCCAGTGTGGATCTGTCTCAGCTCCTCCATCA
>NC_060169.1:1526676-1557744 GCF_021292245.1 Micropterus dolomieu | reverse complement strand
ACCCCACAGCACCCCCAACGCCCGGGGCTCCAGGGGTAGGACACGAGGCCAATGAGAATCTCTCCCACTCCTTCAACCCCTCTGCCTGCCTCTGTAAATGTATTGTTTTGTGTTGGATGCATGTCATGGATTGTGAAGTGTTGTATGGTGGAGTGAAGATAAGGTGTGTGGTAACTAAGGTGCAGAAAGTTTTATATTTTACAGTTTTCATACGTTATTTCATCACTAAATCCAATTCTAATAAGTGGGTCTGACGGAGGCTACCCTCACATGGGAAGCGCTCCTCCCATGTGGTTGCACTTCTGAGAGTTAGTTGAAGTGATGAGCTCATGCTAGCGTGCCGTCTTCGATATGATGCCGTCTGTGTGTGTCCACAATATTCAGCGTTTTATAGTTAATCCCATTTTCTTTTGTCATATTCCTCTTCTTGTCATGATCCTGTCTGTGTCTTGTTTGGGAGTCTGAGTTTAGTTGCATGTCCTTAGTTCATGTGTCGGTATTCATTCCTGGTCCTTGTTTGTATTATTGTGATTTGGTCTGCTCTGTATTCTGTGTCTTAGCTCCTCGTTCTGTGTCTCGGTTTATGTCTTAGTGTTTTGGGTTCTTTCCTGTGTCCAGTATCAGTTATATAGTCTGTTGTGTTTTTGGGTTCACTCATGTCCGTCTCTGTCTTGTCTGTCGTCTAGTGTTCGGTAACCCTTGTCATGTCTTTTACCCCAGTGATCCCTCTGCATGTCTGTCTCTGTCTTCCTCTGCTCGCTCTCTCCCTACCTGTGCCTCGTTAGCCTCATGTCTTTCACCTGTGTTGCTCCCGCCCTGCTCGTTAGTCCCTGTCTGTATATATACCTGGTGTTTCTGTCTTGTCCTTGTCGGATCATTGTATGTTGTCACCCTGAGTTGCAGTGTGTGTTTCTTGTGTCGTCAGCTTCACTCGTCGTGTCTCCGTGTTTCCCTGCTCGTTTTGGTTTTCTGTTGGACAACCTTTGTTTTGGACTTAGTCTTTCAGCCACTCAGTTTGTAAGTGTGCTCACCTTTTGTTTAATTAAAACCCTCAAACTATACCTGCTCCACTCTGTGTCCTGCGTTTGGGTCCTCCAACCTGCTTAACTCAGCCACCCATCGTAACACTTCTCAGGAGAGTCACATAATAACAGTTCAGTTTTAAAATTCTTACCTTCCATCAGCGGGTTGTCCAACCTTAAATTCATCAAAACGACCCATAGACTGGTCACTCTTCAGGGACACACAGCTGGGTTCAGGAGGGTCTGGTTTCTGTCGTTGCATCCTGATGAACAAACATTTGACTAATGAACGAGTTTAAACTTGAAAAAGATTTATTCTGACCAGTTTTTAGAAGCAGACAGAAAATCAGTAAGAAGACAGGATGAGTGAAAAATGAGAGATGCCGTCTCATCTTAGTTGATTAGCTGAATATTCAGTCGCCGGAGTGTGTTCATTAGGAGAGATCGAAGTTGATTATTGGAAGCTGTTAATCAATAGCTCAGTGACAGATATGACTGCAATGATGTGATTTGAGTGAGCTCTGACATGGAGAAGAGTCATGGATCTCACCTCTGAGCTTCCCGTTCCCCCTCCTCTCTGTCCTCAAACAGCAGGATTCAGATGTCCCCTAGCTTTTGCTCCACTGGGTGCATACTGTATCCTCCAATTTGCAGGTCTGTCCTCTTCAATTGGTCCAGTGCAGGAAGGCCAAACTGGACATCTTCTAGTGTGAACTTGATATAACTGTCCAGCCAGGAGCACCAACGAACCAGCGGTATTGACGATCCTAGCTAACGATCCCACAGAGGTTAAATAGCTGAGTTTCCCTGCCAGTCAGTCAGAACTGAAGTAGTCTCTTGGATGAGGGACGAAACGTCTTCTAGGTTTCTTCAACCAAGTCCAGTTGCCCGTGTCTTAAACCTTCTTTGGATTCATACATGCTCAACATCAGCAAAACTCAGGAGCTGATGGTTGATTTGAGGAGACAGAAAGTGAAAACACAATGATTACATCAAAGGATCTGAGGTGGAACAGCAACATCTAAACTCTTTCTAACATTTCGTCTCCAGTCATTGACAGAAATGGAGAGGACAAAACATGAGAAACACTTCTCAGCAGAACACAATGTAATTCAACAGCAAACTGCTGCCTCCAGAATGATCACCAAGCTCAACCAACACCTCGCCTCTCCACATTAATACATATATATATAATAATATGTTTATTACACTATACAGAAAACTATGTTATTGTTTTATCACATATCTATATTAATACTGTGACGCCCTGTGGGGTCACGAGCGGGTGTGGCCTGTCTCTCTCTCTCTTGTGGAGGAGGGGCTGATTGTAGTGGCTCTGGGCACCTGGGCTAATTGCCCTCGTAGAGTATTTGGGATTGTTTTCTCATTCGGCAAGGGGCTGCTGTCAAGACCAGATCAGACCTCCCTGCGGGAGTTTGGTTTTCTTTGGTTGCGTTGTGGTATTTGTTTTGTTTGCATGCTACAACACCTCCACACATGCAACCATCATCCTGCACAGACACTACTGAAACCACAGTCTACATACCTCATACATAAATTATGTTAATTTGAAGTAACTATTGATTTGGCTTATTTTTGTTAAATAAACACATGTTAACCGTTTACCATGGTGTGTCTCCCTTTTGTTGTGGCCTTTTGAGCCAGGTCATAACAATACAAACAAACACTATGTACTTCATTATATTTTATTCTGGTGTAAACTGTGTATAGTAGATGGTATTATCATATTTCTCTCACAGGTTTGCAGCTAATCACGCCACTGTGTAACCTGAAACAGTACTGCAGAGGAACAACATTGGTCAAAGTCCTGTATGTATGTGTACTATGGGTTTTGTAATTTAAATGTTCTTTCATAGTTTCTATTTTAATTTCTAATTTTATTTTCACTTTTACTTCTTATGTATTTATTTCTGACTCCTTGTCACAAGAATTAGCCTGATTTGTTAAATATTGATTTGTTGAACTGAAAGAAAAATACTCAGTAATGTTTCATGTGGACAGTCATATGTCCATAACAGTATATCTACACAGGAGCGTTTCAGCCACGTTTTTAAGTCTGTCTGATGTAAATTTATTTTATTAAACACAGCTGTCAACACGGGGCCCTGCTAGTGACCTTTACTCAACACTGTGCCTGAACGCATGACAGGCGGCTCCCCCGGGGGCCAGAAGGCCTCAAAAATAACAATCCTCTGAGCCATAACTCAGTCAAATCTGAACACACAGACATGAAACACATTAAATCATTATCTCTCTGTCCGTCATGAAGAAACGTCCAGAAATCCACTTAGAAATCTGAGAAAGATGCTGCAGAACCTGCCCGAGAATATTCATGTTTAAGTTTTGCTACCAGGAGCTGCTAACAGCTGATTCAGCTTACTGCTGATGGGAACAGTTTGATTAGATGTTAATAAATATAGGCAACAAAATGGCCTAGGTAACTGTTAGCACCGAGCTGAGCCCTTCAGCACAAACGTCTAAATTTTCAGCTTGGAAACAGAGAGCAGCTGAGAGGCTTTAAACTCTGAAAACTGTCACTTACCAAACCTTCAACATGGAGACAAGATCTGCATCACCACGAGGGACAGAGTGAAAGTTCACAAACGACTGAAACAACAGGAAATAACCACAGAGAGAGAGAGAGAGCAATATTTCCTGCTTCAGCGCACATATGAAGACTTTAGAACAAAGCCCTTTACTTAAACATGAATTATATACAGTAGACATACCACACACACACACACACAAACTGTTGAATTTAATGTATTGTATTTTTTCTCATCTTATTATCCTTGAAACTTTGGCAATATTGTTCACCTGACATTCATACCAATAAATCACACTGAATTAATTAATCACCAACCAGGTTAATTATATTAACATTGTCTATAGCAACTTGATATATTTTAAAAATTGCAATTCTGAGGAATTTCAATAATAATTAAAAGAATGCACTGAATACCTAATCCATCCCCCTTCCTACCTCACAGACCTCCTCCACCGTCACAATCCCTCCCGTAACCTCCTCTCCTGCGACACAAACCTCCTCTCCCCACCAATCAGCACCAAGCACCGTACATGGGGGGACAGAGCTTTCACCATCGCAGCGCCCTCCCCGTGGAACTCTTTACCCACGTACACCCAAGAATGTAGCGACATGGACTCTTTCAAATCACTTACCAAAACCCCCCTCTTTAGACTAACTTTTAACCTTTTAAATAATGTTATATTGTTACTGCTGTTTGTTATTTATACGGTCGCCCCTATGCTCTTTCTTTTTTGTATCATGTTATTACTTATGGTTCATATATTTTTCTATCTATGTTTTTGATCTGTTTTTAAATGTATATAACTACTGGTTTTATTGTATAGTGTCTTTGAGTGTCCTGCAAAACGCTATAGAAATAAAATGTATTATTATTATTAAATATTTCTTTTACTCTGTTTTTCTGTGATAACAGGATAATTTTCTTGTGATCTTGAGATAACAAACTAGAGCTGATTACAGGGGGTCAGCAGGTGCGTTTCTTTAGGATAATTTCCAAACTCAGTTGGCAGCGCGCAGGACTCCCTGCTTGACTGTTTGACTCCCACTCTAAACAACTTTTTTTTCTCTTTTTTTGTGTGTTTTTTATTACCCTCTGCAACAAAGTTGTTATGAAGAGATTTAGGGGAATCCAATCACACATTTCCCGAAGGTTATTTCAAAGGTTCCGAAATAGCCGTCAGGAAATGTGTAACGTTAAATGGATTCCCCTGAATGAGAAGCGCAGGAATTTCCTCTGCCTGGGAATGATGGGGAAAAGAAAAGTCGTAGGTTGATGGATGTGGACCAATTGCCGGGATGCACACAGTCCAGCACGTGCTTTATTGTGAGCAGGTGAAACAGTCTCTTCATAAGAGTTGAAGAGGATTATGAAAAAAAATAAAAATAAATTGGTCTTCAATGAGGATCAAACACACAAACCAACTGAGCTAACCAGTGAGACTACAAACTGGAATTATCATTAAGAAACGGTCCTGCCGAACCCTGTGTTAAACTACCGTTTAGTTATAATATTTAATAAAAATATATATTTCTTACAACGATAAATTCAATAACTGATATTGCAGAATGAAGCAATGTGAATCTTTTGTAATCAGCTAATGGAAAATCCAGTGACCATCAGTCTTTGGAGTTTACTGAAGAACTTTCAAACCCTCTGACATCATCATTTAAATGGCGACGTGGGACAGGGAGCGACTGCCCATTGGCTATCCTCCAGACTATGGGAAGTTCACAGTCAATTCAAGCAATCTTCCTGGAATAACAACAGGAAGAATTTCGGGGGGAATACTAATTTGGTTTAAAGTTCAATATACAAATCCCATTGAACTTGTTAGAGAAGGTGAAAATTAGACAGTATATGGCTTCAATTAAAAAAAGACCAGACCTCCAACACCCAGCAGCACAATGCAAGTTACACAAAGAGATTTAAAGTGCTAATAATATTAGTAACAAAATAATATTCAAGGACCGCGGAACCGCTAGGGCCGGTAAATGTATTGCTGATTGTGTCACGTGATGTAAACACAACTTTTCACACACGCAGTCCACTAGTAAAACTCTCTGTACTTGTATCACGCCTCACATGGATTCAGTTGCCTGTCTGGTTTGTTGTTGACATGATCAAAGAACCACAGTGTTGAGTAAAGTTTTTGTACTAACGACAAGATCTCCCACTTCACCACCACCCACACACAAGCAGTGATGGTGATCAGATGAGAAAGTCTGTGATCTTGGTTTTACAACATCTTACAGAAGATATAAAACCACAAGAAAATAACAGAACAAAAGATAGAAAAACAAGAGAACTTTTGAATTTGAAATGACTTTACTTTCCATTTTCAAGGTACAAAACAAAAAAACATACAAACAGGGAAACGTGTCCTATAAATTCATCTAAACCATGGAGATAAAAAAGTATAGATATAGACAGATAGATATACAGACCTGCAAACTCCTCAGAGTAAAAAACGTGTTGCCCTATGTTTGAAATTACTGTTTACCAGGTATGCGGCGCATCCCATGCAACAAGAGATTAACGGCGGCTGCCAAATTGCTTTATGTTACACTTACTCTCGCATCAGCTGTTGTGTAAACACTCACATTTAACTTACCCACATCTGGGTAATGACTGCCTAACGCGTGAGCGCGCACGACAACCTAATATTCAGGGTAGCTCAGAATTCGAGCAATACCCGTATATCTCGGAACTCAGGGCAGAGCACCCGGCTAACGATAAGCCTAGCTAACGTTACAGGGATATTCCACCATTTGGGGAATTAAGCTCATTTTCCACCATACACTGCTACTCTGTTAGAGGAGGGAGGGGAGGAGCAGATAGACGAGGAAGAGGAGAAGGAGGAAAATATGAAGTGTGTCAGCTAAGGAGGAAGCTAAGGAGGAAGACGAGGGGTAATGAAAGGTTGTTGTGAAGGTAGGAGTTGAGTCTTGTATACTGACAGACAGAGTACGCAGCACCAAAGCATCTCAGACTCCAGGACTGATCATTGTCTCCAAACAAACAGTCTTTCCTGTTTCCTCTCCTGCTGATTCTCCTGTAAGTCGCAGCTATTTCAACTCTTCCTCTGCACTCCACCTCCCAGTAGGAGCGACCAGTCAGACCATTTGTACACATCAGCTGAGGCCAGTCAAACCTGTCTGGATGATCAGGATATGACTGCTCCTGTTCCACATATGTCACCTTCCTGTTGTTAAACGTAAGTTTGAGCTCTGCGTTCACTGTGTTTGTGTCCAGCTCCAGTTCACAGGCATCTGATGGAGAGAACAGACACAAAACATCTGCAGGTTACCATCTGTTCATTTATTAACAACTTTACTGACAACTACGGAAAAAAATAACATTTATTTCATAATAAACTGTGAACTGTAACAACATTAACAATTACTTAACGTGACAGCCACGGTTTCCAGATTGTTATCAGAAAGGTGCAAAAGCCAGCATCTGTGATGGTATCGGGGGCATCAGTGCCCAAGACATTGGTGAGTTGCATGTGTGTGAAGGTACCTTTGACGCAGAGGCATATATTAGGATTTTAAGAGACGTATGTTGCCATCATGCTTATTTCAGCAGGACAATGGTGGGCCTCATTCTGCGCACGCTACAACAGCGTGGATTCATAGACACAGGGTGTGTGGGCTTGACTGACCTGCTGCCAGTCCAGATCTGATTCTTATTTGCGCATCATGAAGAGGAAAAAAAACGGCGACACAGACTGTTGAGCAGCTGAAGTTTTGTATCAAGCAAGAATGGACAAAAAATCCAATTGCAAAAATGGCACAATGTGTATCTTCACTTCCCCAACGATTAGAAAGTGTTTTTGAAAGGAAGGGTGATGTCACAAGTTTGTAAACATGCCTCTGTCCCAATTTTGTTGAGTGTGTTGCAGGCGTTAAATTCTAACTTTGTTTATGTTTACAAAATACAATTACACTGATCCGTAAAACTATTGAATATATTTTCTTTGTAGTTTTCTTGGTTGAATAAAGGTTCACATGAATGAACAAAGAAATCCCAACTTTTATGTAAATGGGGTTTGTATATCTGTTATTTAAAAAATCTTCAGGTAAGGAAAATAGTGATCGCCAGCCAGCCGAAAACTTCTTGTATCACTCAGTTTATACGTTAACATTCAAATACACATAACTTTACGCCTAACTTTAACTAGGGCCGGGCTATAAATAATATCACAATGTTTTTTGGTTATATTGTAATACATGATATATATGGGTGGGAATCTGAGGAGTCGATTACGATTCAGAGGGCTACGATACAATTATAGAAATATTATCGATGCATCTTAATGCGCTACTTTTTCTATGCAGGATTTCTTTTTTCTCACTGTGTGACTTCAGAAATACTGTACTAATCCCTGTACTACTTGATACTTTTAAAGAAAGTATCCTTCAGGGTCACACTGTGACCTCCACCGTACATTTACTGCCAGACTGACAACTTACTGCTTATCTTTTCCTCTGCTCTGCTCACTTTCATTGGATCACTTCAATAAAATGTTCAATGTGGAATTATATGAAGGGGGTCTGGGGGTCTTTCCCCAGAAGATTTGGAGCATTTTACAGTCAATTTCCTGCATTCTGGTAACATTTCCTGCCACCACTTATAATCAGTGCTTGAAGTGGAAAATATAGGTGCTGGGCAATATGGCTGAAAATGTTATCACTATAAAACATTTCACATCATTCAATGTGGCCCGCCTACATATTGATTTTCTATTTTATTTTTATTTTACTAGGCCTATTTAAAATGGTATTTGATTGCGGAGCGCTGTAGCGCATTTGCGCAGCACATCTTCTCGCTCGTCCCTCTCTCTCTCCCTCATGAACACCGCTGCACAAATCTGTCCAACGCAACGCTGTCGAACGCCAAGCTTAAAAAAAGTTATTAGCAAGCATGTAAGGAGTCTAGCTAATGAGAAGAGCCAAGCTAACGTTAGAATACAGCTAGTTAGAAAGTTAGAACGTTGTTTATAGCTGGTGCCACAGTTACACTGTCATTCTGTGGGAAACACTCACTTAACAAATCTGAGGTAAAACATTCAAAACAATTATGATTAAATAAATTTCAATTAAGTAATATTTTTTTCAGTCCCTTTTCCTCAACAAAGTGCGGATTTGTTCGTGATTCAAGTGAATTAAATCAAACACTTGACATTTGTTATATTGTTATTGAGGAAAATTATATTGTAATAATTATTATATAATTATTAATATATCATTATTGTTTTATTGCGCAGCACTGCTGGTACTCTGCATTCACATGGGAGCTCACGGCTGCATGAAAGGCATGGTGTCGATGTTTGTTTGTTTACTGTTTTTCTTCTTCTCTTATAACGCAGATTTGCCATGATTTTTCTCTTGCTTCAGGGCTTCCCCTGGTAACCTCTGTGTTTCACGTCATACCGCTATGAACTGTGAGCAATTCCCTCAGCCAAAGGGTCTAAAAAGGGCTCAAAATGTCCACGAGAAAGCCCTCGCGCACTTGACAATTTGACAGTGGGACAGCCCTGAGCCCTCACGGACTTCCTGGGAACGCGCCTCAAAGTCTGTGAGTCTGTGAGGGTGGATGTTGGGATTGGGCCCAACTGTGCAGAGGAAGACTGCATTCGACAATATATATATATATTATATATATATATCGACAATATATATATATATATATTGTCGAATACAAAAACGCCTCGCGACGGAAATTCCGGCACAGCGCCGGAGAACTTTAAGCCCTGCATTAAGCATCGCCTTGTTCCTTAAAAGACTTGCTTGCTCTTATAACAGCACATGTCAGCTAGATGTCCTCTGAAGAATGAGGAGAGGAAGGTAACCAAGCGTTAAGTTTACTGTGCTCGCAGTGTGCGGTTGAAAATCATTAGTTGCACATTGATATTAATGATCATGTAAATTTTTATAGCAGCGGACATTCATACAGCAGCAGCTGTGCGCCGAATGTAATAACTACATGGAGCCTTTATATTAATTGTTTAGGGGCAACACCATAGACTGTGGAACACTGGTCTCTGATATGTGCACGCCACAGACGGTCCAGGGGCTGCACTTCAAATTCCAACTGTTGCATTCAACATTATGTTATGAATTAACATCAAGAAAAAATATTTTTTACATATGTAAATCAATTTCTCCCACCCCTAATGATGGATATGTCGATATATACACATTTTGTCTAAAATAATTTACCGTGATGATCATGAAAACATGAAAACTTGATGATCTTGTAGAACAGGGGTTCTTAACCTTTCTGGTAGTCCGACCCCTTTTTGAGGTTGAAAATTAGTTTTTCTGTTTTTGTGTCTATAGTAGCATTCTCGCGACCCGCATGGGACCAGGGGGTTCCTGACCCCCTGGTTAAGAACCACTGTTGTAGAATATGATGCATTGCTGTGGTATATTCTACCCAGCAGGATATGAAGTAGTTGAAATTAGCTCAACCTGACAGGAACATTTTAATGCACTAAGAATGCTTAAAGTAAATTGTCCTATAATACTTGCCTACCTTAAGGAAGGTGGCTTCGGGTGACTCCACTGAGCGTTTTTTCATTCATTCATTCTAGCATATTTCCAGCCACACTTACAAAAACAGAAGCTAAATCCTGATTTGAACTCATGAGACATTCATTATTAATACAAAAACTCATGTGTAACATGTGCAACTGTGTTCTCATGAATTCAACTAAAAAACTTTATTGTTTGCAAAACACACTCACACTTCCTCAGACCAGGTTTCAGTCTCTGCAGTCCACCATGGTCCACCCTGGAGGAAGAAACAGAGTGAGCAGGCACATGCACACACAGACATAAAAAGGGGCTTCAGCACCTGCCCCTTTTCATCCTCAAGAGAAATTCTCTCTCTCTCTCTCTCTCTCTCAGCAGCACAACAACTCACAGACAGACAGGCAGCAGCCCCTCCCTGCTTCTGGCTTGTGTGGAGGTGAGTGGTGATGAACAAAAGACTAAACTACCAGTGCATCCAGTTTACCGCTAATTAAATAAAAGACAATAGGCAAAAATAGGCCTATACTTGCTAACATGTGTGACGCACGAGCTGACGTAATGTAATAAGTTAGCTGAAGTTTAGCTAAGGCAATATCTCATGGCCATACAGGCTAATGTACTGTACTGAACCTCTGAAATGTTCTGAGTAAATATGCAAATTAGCTTGTTTTGGTTAATTTAGACAGTAGGCGGTAGCAGGCTTAAAACCAACACCATCTAAATGTGTATTACACATGGAAGCAAAATAGACCACTATATGAAAAAAGTGTCCTTCATTAAACAGTAACTTCATAGTTACTGTTGGCTCCTCATCTAATAACTCTCTATTCAATTAGTTTGTTGTATGCTGATAGATCCTTACTTGATACAGAGTGCCCTGCCTCAAATAATATAATAGCAACAACAATAACGTATTTGATCAATACATTACTGTATTCAGGGAATTCAGTATTCTGTTGCTTGACTGAGTGAAGAGGAAGGTTATCTTTACTCATATGGCATCTTGCTTGTGAAACAAAAAGTATTTATTTTAATTATGCCTGCAGTCCAATGCCACAGTTTAGTGTGAAGATTTCTGTTGATTTTGGAGTGTTATGTATTCCAATAACACCAAAGAATTAAAACAATTTATTGCCTTGTGAAAAATAAGCACATTATTAATGAAACTATGTCCCTCTCCTTGGTGCTGTAATTTATTCTAAATATTAAACAATTGTGTGTGAGGGAATAAAAATAAATTGGAAGGAAGTTAGAGTTGTGTTACTATATTTAATGTTTTGTTAAAAAAAAAAAAAGAATTATGAGAAGTGCCCTTTTTTTCACTTGAGCTCCTGCCCACCAAATTGCCTGTGCACATCCCTCAAAGTGACAATCAGCTTCATACAACTTCACTCATATCCACCATAATACATGAACCAAAGTTCAGTTTAGTCAGAGTAAGAGCTGCGACTGTCCATATGTCTATACCTGAGAGTGTCAAGTCTCCATTGTGGATCCTCCAGCCCAGCAGACAGTAGCTTGACTCCTAAGTTTCCTGGATGATTGTAGCTCAGGTCCAGTTGTCTCAGATGGGAGGGGTTGGAGCTCAGAGCTGAGGCCAGTGAAGCACAACCTTCCTCTGTGATCAGACAACCTGACAGGCTAAACACACACACACAAACAGGACCTCACTGTCAGTGTAAACAGTTTGTTAGACGTTCACAGTAGCCCGCTGTTTTTTGTTATAAAAAAAGAAACCCTCAGGAAATGGCGCTAAAGGCTCGACACCAAGGCTAACATGTAGCAGTCCTACTACATCTTTTCCTCCATCTTCCCAGGTCAATGGCACTTGACTCTCCTCGTTTACTCCTCTCACAGAGAGCGAAGTATCAGAGCTCCTGACCCGTAGCCGTCCCACTACATGCCCACTGAACCCGATTCCTACCAATCTCCTCCAAGCCATATCTCCTACCGTGGTCCGTGTGTTAAATACTTCTCTGGCTTCGGGAACCTTCCCAACCACTTTCAAAAGGTCTCAGATTACACCCTTACTCAAAAAGCCCTCACTCGACCCAACTCAAGTCGAGAAGTATCGACCAGTTTCTCTTCTACCATTTCTATCCAAAGCTGTCGTACAAACAGTCTTCAAACATGTCTCAGAATTCCTCTCATAGATTGACCTCCTAGGTCCATATCAGCCTGGTTTTAAGAGTGGCTACTCTACTGAAACAGCTCTTTTGTCTGTGACAGAAGCCCTAAGGTCAGCCCAGTCCTCGGTTTTTATTCTGCTTGACCCATCAGCTGCCTTTGGCACAGTCAATCACAGGATACTGCTGAAGGCTTGCCACCTTCAACAAAATCTGTCTAAGACTGAATTCTTGGTCATTCCAGCCAAGCAATCTATCCACCATAACACCCAACTGCAAACTAACTCCTCTTCTTCACTCCAACCAGGGTAGTGAGAAACGTGGGTGTCATGATTGATGACCAGCTGTCCTTTTCAGACCATGTTGCTGCTGTCTCTTGGTCGTGCCGCTTTGCTCTATACAACATTTTAAAAAAATCAGACCCTACCTCACTCAGTACGCCACTCAGCTTCTGGTGCAAGCCATGGTTATCTCTCGCCTCAACTATTGCAATGCCCTCCTGGTGGGTCTTCCAGCTTGTGCGGTGAAGCCCCTAGAAATGGTTCAGAATACAGCAGTGCGTCTGGTTTTTGATTAGCCCAAAAGGACTCATGTACCTATACTCAGTGACCTCCACTGGCTACCCGTGACCTGCTGAATCAAGTCACTAAAGCTTGTATACAGAGTGACTACTGGGTCTGCACCATCTACCTAAAATCCATAATACAAGCCTACGTTCCTTCTGGGCCACTGCGCTCCTTCAACGAACGCTGCCTCCCTACAATCTCAGTCCCTGTTCTCATCTGTGACACCATGATGGGGCTACCACATGCAATCAGAGTAGGGTCGTCCCTCTCTAGCTCTTGAAAACTCATCTCTTCCGAGAACACTTTCTCTTGTAACACCTCTAACATTACATTACATTTATTCATTTAGCTTGCACTTTTATTGAATGCGACTTACAGTTGCTATACATGTCAGAGGTTGCAAGCCTCTGGAGCAATGATGGGTTAAGTGTCTTGCTCAGGGACACAAAGGTGGATGGTCACAGTGGGAAGTGAACCTGGGTCTCTCACACCAAAGGCATGTGTTTCATTTATTGCACCATCGCCACATGTGCTATTCTTCTTCTATCCCCTTAAAATTCTCTTGTACTGATTACAATTTTTTTTTAATTCTTACTTTTTTCCCTAGGTATTTACCCCATTGATGCCATACGTGCTATTAGTTCTTACTAGTATTTATAGCTGCCCTTATTAGTATGTATTGTCAGTTGAAGATCTTGTGCTGTATTTGACGCTTTGTTGATGGTTGTATGCTGTTCCTCACATGTAAGTCACTTTGGATAAAAGCGTCTGCTAAATGAGTAAATGTAAATGTAAAAAATTTAAATTTGCAGTGGCGCAATGGATTAGACACATGCCTTTGGTGTGAGAGACCCTGGTTCAATCCTCCACTGTGACCCATCCTCCATTGTGTCCCTGAGCAAGACACTTAACTCCTAGTTGCTCCAGAGGCGTGCGACCTCTGACATGTATAGTAATTGTAAGTCGCTTTGGATAAAAAGCTAAATGAATAAATGTAAATGTAAAAAAAAAGAATGCAAGTTAATAAGTCCAACTAATGCTCCATCTCCTGCACTACCTCTGGCTTTGACACTACAGGTGAAAACAGTAACATTTGTGTCTAACGTCATCATAATCGCATTGATATGCAAATTAGGTGTTAATTAATTAAAATGTGCACATTTGCACACATTTGACAAGTCACTGCATGTGAATAGAACAAAATGAAACCAAACTCCTTTATGGTGGCTGGACTGTTGGAGTTGCCCTGGGTGAAAGACACCCATGTTGTGTGTTGATGTGTTAAGAGTTTTGTCCAGAAAATGAGAGGGTTGCTTCTATGTGACTAATGGTGCTTTCAGACCAAAAGCGAAGCAAGCGTTCGGGGCGGTGAGTTTACACACAAAGTCAATGAAAAGATGTGTAGAGCCGCAATCTCCTGTCAGGCGGCACAAAGGGGGAGGGGCCCGGAAACACAAAGGCAACGCGAAGGAATTCGCATGAGAAGTCATGCTAAGTCGCAATAGCATATCAGTGTTGAGATTGTCCGCACGTCACCGAGGCTTCAGAGCGTTGTGTGGAGAGGGCAAGGCAGAGTGGGGGATTGAAAATCTGATGGCCGGCTGAGAGATGCTAAACTTGGGGAGCAGGGAGTAGCGCTTCAACCATTAGACAAATAAACCCCCGTAGTCGGTCGGATTCTGCTCTGACAACTACGCCATATACTCGCAGGAGCTCGGAGTAAACTGCTCTTATTACATTAGCTTTTTACTTTAGTTTTCAACGTTGATTTATCTTCACTGGAGCTTCTCAGCAGCTAGCTTCTGTGCACATCCGGTTCCAATGTTGTTGTTAGCGTCGTTAGCTCTGTCGGACTTCATATTTATATAAATACCAGACAAAACTGGACATTACTTAGAGAAAAGAAAGCAAGGAGGTTGAACTACCTGTTGAGTTCAGAAAACATGTGTCTCTAACTTTATTATTATTATTCCAGCTATCATTGTACTTTAATGTTAGCATAGCCCTGATCGATCCAAACTCCATTCAGAAAACAAACATTTTAGAAGTTGTTGTCTTGCTGATAGACCTAACAAAGCATGAATTCACATGTTTAACAAATCTGCATCATGTTGTAGTTATTTCGGCATCAGTTTAATCCGTTTATTGCTATTTAATCACAGCAAAATGTTTACTTTGAGTTCATAAAGTTGTAATAAAGGCGAGTTGTGTTTATTCATGTTATCGCACTAAAATCGCCTTCTCGCATTGTGTGTGAACACTTGCAGCGAATGTACTCATGCGAGGAAAGTGTCGCGAGGCGAAAATTCGCGGTTGGTCTGAATGCGGCATAGAGTTGCTGAGAGGAGGGCTCCAAGTGTTGTCTTTGCTTCTTCACCTAACAGAAAGTCACAAAATGTGCATACATTTAATTTCTGTAGATCTTTACCCTTGCAAGTATACTGGCGTGGTCATGGGGGCTTCTCTTACCTGCCTTTAAGACTGGAACAACATATTTCTTGTGCTTGAAGTTCTGGCAGAAAATTATGTTTACATACAACTCCTGACCTGGCTTCCCCTTAAGTACCATATTGCTGTGACATTTAATACAAGATCATAAAAATGACTATAAAGCCTCAACATTTAACTTGCCAGATGACTCTTTGCAGACAGCTGAATTCTGACCTGAGAGTTTCCAGTGTACAGTGTGAACTCTCCAGTCCAGCAGACAGCAGCTTCACTCCTGAATCCTTCAGGTCGTTGTTATTCAGGTGCAGCTCTCTCAGACTACAAGACTGGGAGCTGAGAACTGAGGACAAAGCTTCACAGCTTCTCTCTGACAATTTACAGCCATTCAACCTAAAAAAGTTTTATCAGTCAGTTTATTCACTGGTCAAATGTTTTTAGAAAAAGGTTTGCTCAATACATTTAAACAAAAGGCTGAATCCTGACCTGAGAGATTCCAGTGTTGGGAAAGAACTCTCCAGTCCAGAAAACAACAGCTTCACTCCTGAATCCTGCAGGTTGTTGTTACTCAATTCCAGCTCTCTCAGACCAGAGGACTGGGAGCTGAGAACTGAGGACAGAGCTTCACAGCTTTTCGCTGACAGTTTACAGCCACTCAGCCTAAAAAGGATTTTTGTCAGTACGTTCAATTAATATAATTAATATCTGTCATAAGTAAAAGCTCAGAGAGTCATCATTTTCAAATAGCCAAACACTAACCTGAGATTTTCCAGTCTGCACTGGAGACTCTGTAGTCCAGAAGACAATAGCTTCACTCCGGAATCCTGCAGGTTGTTATTACTCAGGTCCAGCTCTCTCAGACTACAAGACTGGGTGCTGAGACCTGAAAACAGAGCTTCACAGCTTCTCTCCGAGAGGTTACAGCCACTTAACCTAAAAGGGATTTCAATCAGTTCATTCAATAATCAATAGCCTATATGAAGTAAATATCAGTGTAAAGGGTCATCATTTTAAAATAACTGAACATCAACCTTAGAACTGACAGTCTGCAGTGTGGACTCTTCAGTCCAGCAGAAAGCAGCTTCACTCCTGAATCCTTCAGGTCATTGTTATTCAGGTGCAGCTCTCTCAGACTACAAGACTGGGAGCTGAGAACTGAGGACAGAGCTTCACAGCTTCTATCTGAGAGGTTACAGCCACTCAGCCTGAAGAGGATTAAGTAACACATGAGAAGAAAAACAAACGATAGTTGTTAGTAGTAGTTTTACAGGTTTTAGTAATGCCAAATTTAACATAGATAGTTCTGTATGCACATACAGAGCTTTGTTGGAGTCATGGACCACTGGCACCAGCCTCAGAAGAGCCTCCTCTGAAGCAGAATATTTCTTCAGGTCAAACACCTCCAGATCTTTTTCTGATGACAGTAAGATGAAGACCAGAGCTGACCACTGAGCAGGAGAAAGTTTATCTGTAGAGAGACTTCCTGAACTCAATGACTGTTGAATCTCCTCCACTAGAGAACGGTCATTCAGTTCATTCAGACAGTGGAACAGATTGATGCTTCTCTCTGCAGACAAATTCTCATTGATCTTCTTCTTAATGTATAGGACTGTTTCCTGATTGTTCTCTGAGCTACTTCCTGTTTGTGTCAGCAGGCCTCTTAGTAGAGTCTGATTGGCCTCCAGTGAAAGACCCAGGAGGAAGCGGAGGAACAAGTCCAGGTGTCCATTTGGACTCTGTAAGGCCTTGTCTACAGCACTCTCATAGAAATCTGTAGATTTGCTTTCTGACACTTCCTTTGGCAGCAGATTGACACCAGAGTTGATGAAGGTCAGATGGACATGAAGAGCAGCCAGAAACTCCTGAACGCTCAGATGGACGAAGCAGAACACCTTGTCCTGGTACAGCCCTCTCTCCTCTTTAAAGATCTGTGTGAACACTCCTGAGTACACTGAGGCTGCTCTGATATCGATGCCACACTCTGTCAGGTCTGATTCATAGAAGATCAGGTTGCCTTTCTGCTGCTGCTCAAAAGCCAGTTTTCCCAGACACCCAATCATCTTCCTGCTCTTTTTATTCCAGTGTGGGTCTGTCCCAGCTCTTCCATCATACTTGATGTTCTTCAGTTTGGTCTGAACCACCAGGAAGTGGATGTACATCTCAGTCAGGGTCTTGGGCAGCTCTCCTCCCTCTCTGGTCTCCAACACCTCCTCCAGAACTGTAGCAGTGATCCAGCAGAAGACTGGGATGTGGCACATGATGTGGAGGCTTCGTGAAGTCTTGATGTGGGAGATGATTCTGCTGGCCTGCTCCTCATCTCTGAACCTCTTCCTGAAGTACTCTTCCTTCTGTGGGTCAGTGAACCCTCTGACCTCTGTCATCATGTCAACACACTCAGGAGGAATCTGATTGGCTGCTGCAGGCCGTGTGGTTATCCAGAGGCGAGCAGAGGGAAGCAGGTTCCCCCTGATGAGGTTTGTCAGCAGCACATCCACTGAGGTGGACTCTGTAACGTCAGTCAGGACCTCATTGTTGTGGAAGTCCAGAGGAAGTCGACACTCATCCAGACCGTCAAAGATGAACACAACCTGGAACTCTTCAAACCTGCAGATTCCTGCTTCTTTGGTTTCAGGAAAGAAGTGATGAACAAGTTCCACCAAGCTGCACTTTTTCTCTTTCAGCACATTCAGCTCTCTGAAAGTGAATGGAAATGTGAACTGTATGTCCTGGTTGGCTTTGTCTTCAGCCCAGTCCAGAGTGAACTTCTGTGTCAAGACTGTTTTCCCAATGCCAGCCACTCCCTTTGTCATCACTGTTCTGATTGGTTCATCTCTTCCAGGTGATGGTTTAAAGATGTCTTCTTGTCTGATGGTTGTTTCTGGTTTGTCTGGTTTCCTGGATGCTGTTTCAATCTGTCTGACCTCATGTTCATCATTGACCTCTGCAGTCCCTCCCTCTGTGATGTAGAGCTCTGTGTAGATCTGGTTCAGAAGGGTTGGGTTTCCTGCTTTAGCAATCCCCTCAAATACACACTGGAACTTCTTCTTTAGGTTAGACTTGAGTCTACGTGGGTACACTGCAGCAACATTTCCTGAAAAAATTAACAAGATTCAGGATTTAATTAATTCTGTTGAAGTGTAACTGGAGAGACATTAAAGCATAACATCACTGATAATTGGGAATTTTATTTATTATGGCTAGTGTACCCCTTTATCCTTCCCTAAACATAAGCTAAAACAATCGTAGAACACACACACAAATACATGGCAAGGTTCTTAATGCTACTTGCCTACTTCAGGCATGAGTGAAACCGCAAAATCAGAATCAGAATCAGAAGGAGCTTTAATGCCAAGTAGTGTACAGATAGGAGGAATTTGCTTTGGTGATAAGGTTCTACACGTAGACAAACATCCAGTTGACATAAATAAATGTAGAAATGTATAACTATGGAACATACAATGGGGCGGCGCTGTCGCCTCACAGCAAGAAGGTCGTGGGTTCAAACCCCGGTTGCCCCGGCCTTTCTGTGTGGAGTTTGCATGTTCTCCCCGTGTCTGCGTGGGTTCTCTCCGGGTGTTCCGGCTTCCTCCCACCATCCAAAGACATGCAGGCTAGGTGAATTGGTTACCCTAAATTGTCCTTAGGTGTGAGTGTGAGCATGAGTGGTTGTTTGTCTATGTGTGACCCGTCCAGGGTGTACCCCGCCTTGCGCCTGATGTCAGCTGGGATTGGCTCCAGCCCCCCCGTGACCCTGTACGCAGGATAAGCGGTTGACGATGGATGGATGGATGGGAATATACAATGCAAGTTATATAACAATAATAAAAAGATTAGAGAAAAATAATACAATACAACTATTTGCAGAGAAAGATGTGAATTATTCTGGGTTTGTGTTGTGCAGACGTATTGCAAAGGAAGAGAATACTGTGTACATAAATATGTAAATTGACAATATAAAAACATACAACAACAAAGATTAACAATTAACAACAAGTATGTGCAATGTGCCAGGTTTGTGCATGATATGAAATGAAATAATATATGAGACATTTGTATTATTTGCACGGGCCTCGTTAATGAGGCTAGCTGCAGACGGGAACAAGCTGTTTATGGCGAGAGGTTTTGGTCCTGATTGACCGCAGCCTGGGAAGAGTCTGAAACAGTTTTTGTCCAGGGTGGGAGGGGTCAGCTGCAATCTTTCCTGCTCACCTCAGTCCTGGAGGTGAACAAGTGATGGAAGATTGCAACCAATCACCTTCTCCGCAGAGCGAATGATACGCTGCAGCCTACCCTTGTCCCTAGCAGTGGCAGGAGCGTACCAGATGGTGATGGAGGAGGTGAGGATGGACTCAATGATGGCGGTGTAGAAGTGCACCATCATTGTCTTTGGCAGGTTGAATTTCTTCAGCTGCTGCAGAAAGTAAATCCTCTGCTGGGACTTTTTGCTGAGGGAGGTGATGTTCAGCTCCCACTTGAGGTCCTGGTAGATGATGGTGCCCAGGAAGCGGAAGGAGTCCACAGTGGTGACTGGGGAGTCACACAGGATGATGGGGGAGGGTGGGGCTGCACTCTTTCTAAAATCCACAATCATCTCCACTGTCTTCTGAGCGTTGAGTTCCAGACTGTTCTGGCTGCACCAGGTCACCAGATGGTCGATCTCCCACCTGTAGGCAGACTCATCCCCACCAGAGATGAGCCCAATGAGGGTGGTGTCATCTGCAAACGTCAGGAGCTGAACTGGTGACTGGAGGTGCAGCTGTTGGTGTACAGAGAGAAGAGGAATCAGAGACATGTTTTCCCAGCTTCACATGCTGCTTCCTGTCCGTCAGAAAGTCTGTGATCCACCTGCAGGTGGAGTAAGGCACGTTCAGCTGAGAGAGCTTGTCCTGCAGCAGGGCCGGGATGATGGTGTTGAAAGCAGAGCTGAAATCCACAAACAGGATCCTGGAGTAGATTGCTGGGGAGTCCAGGTGCTGGAGGATGTAGTTAAGGGCGATGTTTACTGCATCATCTACAGACCTGCTAGCTCTGTAGGCAAACTGCAGGGGGTCCAGGAGTGGGTATGTGATGGATTTAAGGTGGCACGACACAAGGCGTTCAAAGGACTTCATAACCACAGAGGTCAGGGCCACGGGCCTGTAGTCGTTTAGTCCTGTGGTCCTTGGTTTTTTGGGAACAGGGATGAAGGGTGGAAGGGTAGACACAGCCCAGCCTAGCTGCTTTGAGGGGTTTCTTCCTCCTGAATAGCCTGTTGACTTCCTGATGGAGTGGGGAGACTTTGGTTTATATCTGTCTGAACCCCCTCCAGACAGAAGTGGTGTTGTTTGCTGAGAAACCGTTCTTTAGCCTCTCTGTATACAGCTGTTTAGCTTCTTGCACCTCCTTGCTAAACCTCTACTTTAACGCCCTGTACCCGGCTCAGTCTGACTCTTAAATGCCTCATCCTTTTCCAACCTTAGCTGTCTGAGTTTGGCTGTGAACCGTGAAGGTATCCAGGTGTCCTCACAGAAGCTGATGTAGGACGTCACAGCCTCTGTAAGCTCTTCCAGATTGTTAGTAGCAGTCCTGAAAACATCCCAGTCAGTGCAGTCCAAACACGCCTGAAGATCTGAGTAATACCGGCTTGGACGGCTTGGATGTTGAAGAGATCTGCACAATGGCGTTTGTGCGTTTCTATCTCTTGGATATGTCGGGCTGCATGCATAGTGCAACCTAGGATCTGAAAAGTGAAGATCTGGTGACTACTGGGTATAGAGGGGGAACATATACTGGCAGTGCCTTATGTTCCAGTGAGAAGTCAGGGCAGTCCACGTGTTAATGGTCAGGTCAAGCCCCTATCGGTCCAGCGACCTTGTCAGGGGTGTCCCGCCATTCTGTCACTAGGTGATGTGGTGGTTGGGGCTTTGGCCGGCCTGTGGTGACTGACCTGAGATTGAAGATTATGATGAAGCTGGACCAAGTAGAAAAATCTAGATCGCCAAAGCTGAGTGACAAAGTAGCCTCTGAAAATCTCTAAATACTATCTTTACTAAAACCATAACCGAGACCAATGAGCTGATATATGCCACAGTAACAGTGATCATAGAGATGCTTGGCTATAAGATGAACACCATAAGCCACAAAGAGCATTATCCCCCATGGAGGAGAAGGCTAGAGGCCAAGATCAAGGCAACACAGAGGTAGGTTAGTCAGCTCTCAGTGTTACTGAAACATGCAAGGAAGGAGCTACCTAAGAAATACAACAAGCCGTTTATACCTGACGCACCGGAGACTGCCAAACAAAGACTCACCACTCTGGTTACCCGCATAAAGAGATTCAAAGGAGAAGCAAAAGCCAGGAGAATAAACCGGATATTTTTCACTGAACCATCCAAAGTGTACTCTCAGTGGCAGGGTAATAACACAAGATCAGATCCACCCGGGGCTGAGACTGAACAGTCCTGGAAGAACATATGGGAGAAGGAGACATGATACAACACAAATGCTCAATGCAGGGCCGGCCCGTGGCATAGGTGACATAGGTGGTCGCCTAGGGCACAAAATGTCTGGGGGCCCCGCAAGATTTTTAACTGCGTGAATCAACTCCGCCCAGCTGATGCAACACTGATAATTTTAATCATGTGCACATCGCACTGAGAGTCCAGACAGTAACGTAACTGGTAGAGTTTTGCAACATAAACGTCTTAAAACTGAAGTGCAGCATTCTGTTTTGGAATGTGAGCTGCACTTTATCGGAGCTGCTGAAGTTAACGTGTGGATTTGTGGTGAGATTTCTGCCTGAACAGTAGTGTTTTCGGTTGGTTTTGGTCTCAGCATGCAGCATGCGGTCCCAAACTGTGTCGGTCTAATGGTCTAACGTAATGCACAGCAGAGTAGAGGCCAAGTAGAATTAAAAATATTATGAATTCTCATTAAATGATGATGTTAGTCTCGTAATATTGAGATTTATTTCTGGACATGTCACAGAAAACTATGGGAGATTTTCTGAATGTGCATAAAGTTTTGAATATGTGCAGAAAACCTGCTGAAACACAGGAGCTATTAAAGTCCAGGAGTTTATAAGTGAATGAAAATTAATTAATTTATCATTGATGTGAAGAGGTCCAATGTAGGAATATTAAAAGAGGTTATTTCCGCAAACGGAGACTCAAAAGAGAAGGGAAGGCTAAGCATGTGTACTGACTCAACAGGGATTTTATTAAATTAGAAAAGTTGAGCTACAGGATAAAACATAATAAGCAATTGCTGCTTAATGCCTGAAAGCCTTACTACATTATATTCTATTAAATTTTAACATTTTGAATTCTCACCAACTGCCTGGATATTGTGTTCGCTTTGTATAGATGGAGAGTACCCATAAACTGGTACAGAAATATTCAACAGAATGCAAGAAATTAAGTCTTTAATGCTCAAAATTTCCCAGGGGAGACCAGACCCTCTTTATTTGTCCCCTCCACTGTTTAAACTAAACCAATGCTCTTACATTTCAGGAAAATTACCCCATAAATTTCCTAAAAACGCCAAATTTCAAATCTCGCATAGGGCTCCAACACTGTTAGAATTGGTCCTGCCTAAGTGGCTAGTGGATCTAAGAACAGGTCACAGCATTCTCTCCCAGAACAAGATCCAGTAACCATTACAATGGCAGACATCCAAGAAAGAGTGTCAGGTATGAAGAGCTGGACAGCTTCAGGTCCTGACATAATCCATACCTACTGGTTGGAGAAACTACCTGCACTCGGTGAACACCTGGTAGCACAAATGAACCAACTGCTGATGGATGAGACACACACAGAATGGTTAACACAAGGACGGACAGTCCTGATCATGAAGGATCGCCTGAAGGGAATAATCCCATCTAACTACTAGCCAATTACCTGCCTTTGCACAACATGGAAGGTCCTGTCAGGCATCCTAGAGACTAAGATGAGTAGGCACATGGCTCAAAAATGAATAGAGCCCAGAAGGGAATGGGCAGTAATACCAGGGGAACCAAGCACCAGCTACTGGTCAATAGAGGAGTCAATTGAGACCAACCTGTGCACCACCTGGATTGACTACAAGAAAGCCCACGACTCAATGCCACATACATGGATACTGGAATGCTTGGAAATGTACAAGATCAACAGGACACTAATAGCCTTCATCAAGAACTCAATGGGGCTGTGGAAAACAAGTCTGGAAGCCAACTCAAAGCCAACTGCACAAGTCACAATTAAGTGCGGCATATACCAAGGTGATGCACTATCCCTGCTGCTGCTCTGCATAGGCCTGAACACCCTCACCCAGATCATCACAAAGAGTGGCTACAGATACCGGTTCCGAAGTGGAACAACCATCAGTCACCTCCTCAACATGGATGACATCAAGCTGTATGCCAGGAATGAGCGAAACATTGACTCACTGATCCACACAACCAGGATCTACAGCAATGACATTGGAATGTCATTCGAACTGTTAAAGTGTGGTCGGATAGTATCAAAACAAGGAAAATTCAGAAATAAGGGTGTTGAACTACCAGAAGGCGACATTGCAGATGTTCAGGACAGCTACAAATACCTTGGAGTCCTGCAAGCTAACAGAAACAATGAGGAGACAGCAAGGAAGTCCGCCACAGCCAAATACCTACACAGAGTAAGGCAGGTTTTGCTGGTCAGCTGAATGGGAAGAACAAGATCCAAGCCATAAACACATACGCCAGTCAACAGATACCCTGCTAGTATATAAACTGGCCAAAAGAGGACATAGAGGGCACTGATATCAAGACAAGGAAGCTCCTCACAATGCATGGAGCATTTCACCCCAAATCCAGCACCGCACCCTGAGACTGTACACTGAGGGGAGTGAGGGAGGCCGAGTGCTAGTCAGTGTCACACCACTGTCCAGGATGAAACAACAAAGATCCAGGATTACATCAGGAAGATGTCCCCCAAAGATGAAGGGCTAAAAGAATACTTCGGCAGGATGAGGACAAGAAGGAGAAAGAGCCTTCATGGAGGGACAAGCCACTGCACAGCATGTACCACAGACAGATACACTGCAAAAACTAAAATCTTAGTAAGATTAATTATCTTAATTGAAGGCAAAATACACTTGTTTTTTGTCTGACAAGATATTTCTTCTTATCAGGCGGCTTTTCTGTTAGAGAATTTCACTTGTTTCAAGTTTTTTTGTCCTTAAGTAGCAAGTAAAATATTCTTGTTCTGTTGGCAGATAATTTGGCTTATTTTAAGTAATATTTCCCTTATTTTAATGCTTTTTCCCCTTGTTTTTGAGAGCTCACTTTTTGCTTGAAGGAGTGGCTGATATCAAGAAATCCTACCAGTGGCTCGAAAAGGCTGGACTAAAGTACTGATCATGGCGGCACAAGTACAGACACTCAGTACAAGATCAATAGAGGATGGGGTCTACCAGACTGTGCAAGGATGCCCCTGAAACAGCACTGCGCATAACAGCAGGGTGTAAGATGCAGGCAGCGTACATGGAAAGCCATAACCAGGTAGCTGGCACAGTTTAGAGGAAATCTGCCAGGAGTATGGGCTGGAAGTCCCAAGGTAAAAATAGAAGACACCTCCTTAGGTACTTGAGAATGACACTGAAAGGTACTGATTCAACTCTGATTATTCTGGAGGACACAGAGAGCTGTGTCTGACAGGGACATACCTCGCCTTTTGGATCTTTTGTAGATAACTGGCTTGCTCGCTCATTAAAGTCAGTCTCCCATGGATTCACATGTCATTATCTATCTGCAGTTAGACTTTCTTTTTACTGTACTCATCCACATTTATGCTGATGATCAGGGGGTGGACTGGCACAAGAATGCAGACTCAACCCCAGGCCACCTTGTTCACACAAACCACCAAACCGCTGATTTTTGTGGACTAACCTTTTTACTAACCTCACTAGATACAAGCTAGCCATGTTAACTAGCTGAGATAGCTCCCGTTCATTGTAATCATGTGTAACCTTACAACTACCGGCGCAAGATAAACTTTGTAACTGACATTACATTCTATCTAACTTAGTTAATATCTTCCGATAAACCTTAACTAAAGCTCGATACATAAAATACCACTATTGATTAGATTCACAAGAGATCAGCTAACGCGTTAAAATGTAAAAAAATGCTGTTATTTCATCAACTTACCGGCAAGCGTCCTTTGAAAACACTGAAAATGAATGGGGCTCAGTACTGGAACTATTCAATGTTCGGATGCCCCCTGACATGCGTCACTATTAGGGGTGAGACAAGACACTTAACCCACAAGATGTGATTCAAGATTAGGTTCACGAGATCGAGGGGGGACAAGATTTTAACACTATTTTTAAGAAATCTTTAAAGCTTAATTATATGAAAATTTTTTACAGCATTCTGATGATATTTTTATATATATATAAAGAGAAACACAAAATTCAGGTGGCAGATTCAAACTCTATAGCCTAACTATAACAGAATATGATACGGTGCAGCTCTCAGTCATTCTGTGTTGCTTTCAGATATATTTCTCCTGTAGAACAACTTTTCTCATGTAATATCATCCCAGCTGAGTCATGATTTAGTTTTCCCTCTTTGTTTTTGTTTGGGGAAGTAACTTCTTCAAATGTGATTGCGGCACCTTTTTACCTCAATGAAAAATTATTTTTAGGGCGGAGCTACCTTGTAATTGACAAGTTGTTAGCATGGCGACCTGTCAATCAGGATAGAGGCGACTCTTATCCGCTGCTCTGTATACATTTAACCAGCGCTACTGAAAAAGCTTATTAGCAGTCGGCTGTTCATTTTCTACTACTATTTGTTGCTAGCAAAAATTAGCATCCCGATGACTATCACAATTAACATATATTACAGATGCACCTAGATACCCAAGCTAGCTAGCTCTACCGTCATGGCCAAATATGGTCACGTCCAGTACCTGGTTGCAAAAAATTAAGATGGCAACGGCCAAAATGCCAAACTCGTGGCTTTAAAACAGTAGTCCACAAACCAAGGGGTGACGTCACGTTGGCTACCTCCACTCCTTTTATACAGGCTGTGCTCTGGATGTAGCTATCACACACACACAAACTCGGAGTGAAGTCAGAGAGCAGATTAGCGGAGATTACAGAAATTAACGACAACTAAGCGTGTTACTGTAAGTGCAGCAAAACCAGTAGCACTGGTACTAGTAAAAAGCTAATACTTCATCTGTACACCTCTTTAATAAGCATAAACATTAAGAAAGCACAGACCTGAACAGCTTTGTTCACGCCCACCAGTGGTGTGGTCCTCAACCATGGTCTTACCCTCTGCATCACACACACTGTGCGTATCACTCTGACAGAACGCTGAGCAAAGAGAAATGGGAGACATCCTGCAGTTAAAAACAGACGAAGGAGCACAGGGAAGACCAAGAGGCTGCCAAGCAAATATCGTCAGTCCACCACAGACGAGGAAACACTTCTGGTGGAGTGCGCCCTGATGCGCCCCTCACACCGCCAATACGACAGACGCTGCGCAGACAGGTGGGGACCCAGGGACCAATTATTTTAACAGATGCTGAGAGCGGCACCAAGCCGCCGTCTGCGCAACATGAAATGACAGGGCGCGCACCGGACAGAGAAGGTCAGACAATAGCATCTTCCTCTGTCCCTTGAGGAGGCGGGAGAAACCAGCCAGAGTAATCACCCTCAATCTGAAAGAGCTGGTGATATTCTTGTGCATGAAGGCAGGGTTAGGTAGAATCTCAGAGCTGGCGTCACCCTGGATCCTGAGGCACGATGGGGCCACAGAGAGGACTGCCAGATCGCTGATCCTCTTGGCAGATGTTAGCGCTGTAAGCAAGGTGGTTTTAGCTGGCTGGAAGGGGGCCCTGGTCAGGGCGCCAATTTCAACTGAGGGGTTGTGGGGCACCCCTCAAAAAACACTTCGCCAGTGGGTGAGCGAACATTGTCCTGTTGCTGAAAACTTCGTGGCAGGATGAAATGGCAGCAGTTTAGGTTTTCACCGTGCTGAAAGCCAACCCTCTGTCCATCAGAAGCTGAAGGAACAAAAGCACCGAGGCCAGGGGACAGGCCACAGGGTCCAAACCTTGAGCCACACCAGCGCTGGGATGCATCCCACTTCACGGTACAAAGACCAAGTGGACGCCGCTCTCACTCCCTGGATGGTGCGTACAACATCCTGCTGGAGACCTTGACCTTCCAAGCATTGCCTTTCAGCGGCTAGACCCATAGAGTCTGGCCCGGGAGTGGGTAATTCCTGAACGCCCCGCCTCCCTGGAAGAGAGCGTCCCCACGCCACGGCAAATTTCACGGCCAGCCCAACAGCAGCCGCAGCAGACAGGGAAACCTTGTCGCACCAGTGCGTTCTGGGGTATCCATCCCTGGACAGTGAAGATGCCAACTATCTAGACACCCTGTGTCCTTGTTCTGATTCATTGACTTTATTATTTATAAAGATTGAACATGTAAATTGATAACTGCTAATAAATGTAATTAAACATATGCTTAAAGTTTTGTGTTGGAGTTTGTGTTATTCTTAATTTTGACACCAGAATTTTAATTTTTAATGCAAATGTATATCGGTTGCAACTATCAGTCATCGGTCTCCTCGATTAATAATAATCAGAATTGGCCCTGACAAAAATCCTACTGTATATTTTTTTTCCTCCAACAGTTTTACACAGCTCATCAGTGGAAGACAAACAGTCACTGATCTGATGCGTTTGAAATGTAAACCTCTCCCATGTTGCCTCCATTTCCTCTTTCCATCATGTTAAATCTGTTAAAATCTTACTGCTCCAAAGACGGTCAGCCAGCTCCTCCTGCTTCATCCTCCTCAGGAAGTCCAGTGCGATCTTTATAAAGACCTCTCTGCTCCTCTGCTCTTCATCCTCACTGTCCAACACCTCCTTATCCTCACTCAGACTCTCAAAGCATTCTGGGTAATCTGGACTCAGAATCCTCTGGACACTCTTCAGCTCGTTCTTTACAAAAGTGACGATCTTCTCCTCCAGCAGCTGGAACAGAAACATAAACTGAACATTAATTTAAACTGCTAGAACACAACATGTGATTCATCTGTCAGTCTGCAGAGCAACATGGAGACTGTTAGGATGTGAATGGTAGTTCAGCATTTCATCTGTGGTTGATGTTAATAGTAAAATAGTGTGTTTTGTTAGATGTACACACCATAAATGTGGAGTTCAGGTCTGTTTGCTGCTGCTGGGCAGACTGATCACTGGGAACCTCCGCGCTCTCCTGCTGAAGTCTGTGGGGAAAAAAATAATTTTAAAACATTTTAAGGACTCAATATGACTTACTTCAGGTGGGGTTTGTTTTTTTGTGTTTGCTTGCTCACATTTCAACCTTCCAACCAGAAAACAGCTGTGCAGCCTAAATATATTCAAACCAATCATAATCATCTGAACAGTTTAGATCACTCTAGGTGTCATATGGTAGGAAAGAATAATCTGTGTGCAGATATAAATAAATTCAGGGAACACATTGATAAACTGCGCAGCCAGTTTACCATAACAATTTTAGAAAAATAGGAGCGCTTAGTTTAGATAAAAAATGCTATAGCCCATATGATAAAATCATCCCTGTTCATTCATCTGTTTGCTCAGTTTATCAAACCTGAGATCAATAACATCAGTTTTGAACCAGCAGGTGTACACTGTGATGTCACTGCTGAAACGGTCTACTGTTCAGTCCTACAACAGACTATGAAGCTCTGGACCAAGACGGGATTCCTCTTCCCCGGAGAGTAAGATAATGACAGTTCAGTTTTAAATTCTTACCTTCCATCAGCAGGTTGTACATCTTTAAAGCCAAGAAGATGACCATTAGACCGGTCATTCTTCAGGGACACACAGCTGGGCGCAGGAGAGTCTGGTTTCTCTTGTTGTACCCTGATACAAAAAAAAAACAAATGACTACGAATGAAATGTTATTTAAAAGTGAATAAAACAGGTTTGACCAGATTCTCACAAGTTTGAATTCATGAATGTGCAGGATATTATTAATACTAAGTTTTGTCTTAAGTATTGATACTTAGAGCTGCAACGATTTAATTAATTAATTAATTATAATTATCAGATTTTCTGACAAAAGCAACATTTTGTAAGATGTATTTTTTGTGTGATTTGGTGCATCATAAGATGTGTGAGACTGTGTATGTGTGGTGGAAATAAATTTCCTAAAAAGGGAATATAGAAAATCTAATCTAATCTTACCGTTCCTGAGTGTAATTCACTGCTGTCAAAATAATGACAGCTGTACAAGTGCACATAATTACATTATGATCAAAAACTAGCAAGTAGACTATGGAAGATTTTATTGGACTTTAATATTTGTAGTTGCTGTCTCCTACAGATGAGCCTGGGTACTGCAGTGGGTATTCTTACTTAACTCATGGGAGGCAATGTTGCTACCGCCACCTGCTGGTGTAGCTAATAAACTGCTCTCACATTTACAGATGTCTGTGGTACAGAGTGGACAAAATTCCACAAATGTTACAAAAAGTTTGTGTGTAAAAATAGATCCAAATATGCGTTAATAACACTTTGTATGTGAAATTAAAATATGTGTGTACAGAGTAACTTGTACATATTTTTTTTGTTTTGTTGAAATGAATACAAATGTAAAAATTCATGATTTGGATAGTCAGATATTCGTTTATATATTTTTTTTACAGATACAGTACATATTGGACAAAATTCCACAAATGTGTAAAAAGGAAGTAGATATTGAAATATTTATGCATCATAGTACACATTTGTGGATTGTTTTCTGTGGGTTACAAATATTAAAGTCCGATAAAATCTTCCATAGTAGACAACTTTGCTAACAACCAAACATCAAACACAACAATATCTGACACAGCTAGCAGCTAATATGTTATTACTGACTAGTCCAACAGAAAGAAGGGCTGCTCTGCGTTTGTCCTGCATCCTTTCAGCTCTTCTAGCTCACGCCAACCAGTAATAGCCAGCCCCCTATTTACTCTTGTCCGGTTCCTTTTTTCTCATCTTCGCTTCCTCCAACGCCTTCTTCGGTCTCTTCCGCCTCTGCCATGATATCCATACTGAGAATACTGAGCTAGCTCACTCACACTGAACATTATAAATTTGCTAGCTTGCTAAAGAGTTTTGCTGAAGTGTTGAGATGCCGTAAAGCATTACAATGTTCTTGTAACGCGGCAATGACAGACAACATTCACCCTGTTAGGGTAACTGTATTTTGAAGCAGTTATTTTAAGATAAAAAACTACATAATGTACTTTTAAATGTGAATATTTTCTACAGAACAGAACATTACAGACCAAACAACTACTTAACTGATTAATTGTTGAAATAACTGACAGAAATATCAGCAATGAAAAGCGCCTTTTCCAGCTCGCCTCGCCTCAACTCTACTCGCCTTTTTTTGGTTTTCCATTGTAGAAAAGTTGCACCTGTACCTGCTACCAGATACTTTTTTTCCATATCACCTCCGTCGAGGTTCCAAGCGAGCTGAGGCAATACTAAAATGTAACGGGAAAACACAGCAGACTGCTGATTGGAGAGAACTGTCATTATTCACTGTGTCATCCTTGTTGGCCAGACAGAGGCCAGCAACAGAAAGTTTTTTTTTTTTTTTTTTTTTTTTTTTTTTTTTAACCTGTCCTGCCCAGCAGCCTGGTATAGAGTATAATGACCTGGATACCATATTGTGCCAGATAGATTTTACTTTAACAAGAGAGTATTAAAATACTCCTTTGTCTGTTTTATTATTTATTTAATTATGTATTGATTTGTCACCGGGCCGGACAGGGGGGC
>NC_060169.1:1506849-1526576 GCF_021292245.1 Micropterus dolomieu | reverse complement strand
GTCGTGTGGTTATCCAGAGGCGAGCAGAGGGAAGCAGTTTCCCCCTGATGAGGTTTGTCAGCAGCACATCCACTGAGGTGGACTCTGTAACATCAGTCAGGACCTCATTGTTGTGGAAGTCCAGAGGAAGTCGACACTCATCCAGACCATCCAAGATGAACACAACCTGGAACTCTTCAAACCTGCAGATTCCTGCTTCTTTGGTTTCAGTGAAGAAGTGATGAACAAGTTCCACCAAGCTGTACTTTTTCTCTTTCAGCACATTCAGCTCTCTGAAAGTGAATGGAAATGTGAACTGTATGTCCTGGTTGGCTTTGTCTTCAGCCCAGTCCAGAGTGAACTTCTGTGTTAAGACTGTTTTCCCAATGCCAGCCACTCCCTTTGTCATCACTGTTCTGATTGGTTCATCTCTTCCAGGTGAGGGTTTAAAGATGTCTTCTTGTCTGATGGTTGTTTCTGGTCTGTCTGGTTTCCTGGATGCTGTTTCAATCTGTCTGACCTCATGTTCATCATTGACCTCTGCAGTCCCTCCCTCTGTGATGTAGAGCTCTGTGTAGATCTGGTTCAGAAAGGTTGGGTTTCCTGCTTTAGCAATCCCCTCAAATACACACTGGAACTTCTTCTTCAGGCTAGACTTGAGTTTACGTTGGCACACTGTAGCATGAGTTCCTGCATAAGCAAACAACAAATAAAATCAGTGAGTGGATCCTACAGAAAATCTGACAATTTGCAGGTGTGGCTCTAGTCATCACTGGAGGACAAACTGCCTCTGTTTTGATGCAGACCTGTGTAGCATATTAACCACAATTTCTTTGGAAAGAGGAAACAGTGTCAACATGGTATAAATTCATCATGTTGCTTCCATTTCCTCTTTTCATCATTAAAATCCTCTTACCGCTCTGCAGACAGTCAGCCAGCTCCTTCTGCTTCATTCTCATTAGGAAGTCCAGTGTGATCTTCAGAAAGGCCTCTCTGCTGCTCCTCCTCCGGTCTTCATTCTCACTGCCCAACACCTCCTCATCCTCACTCTGACTCTCTAAGCAATCTGCGTAATCTAGACTCAGAACCCTCTGGACTCTTTTCAGCTCATTCTTCACAAAAGTGATAATATTCTCCTCCAGCAGCTGGAATAGAAAGATAAACTGCATCAAAGTGTTCATTGTGGACCAACAAAGCCATATTGATATAATATAATAATTTGTAAAACTGTCAAATAAATGTATCGGATACTTTGTTACATTTTTGTAAATATTTGGTTATATCTTTTCATGTGACAATAAAGAAATGACACTTTGCTACAGTGTAAAGTAGTGAGTGTACAGTTTGTATGACAGTGTAAATTTGCTGTCCTCTCAATATAACACATCACACAGCTATTAATGTCTAATCTGCTGGCAACAAAAGTGATAATAACTCATAATGGCCACCATTATTTTGCAGCACTGCTTTAACCCTCTCGCATGGAGTTCACCAGAGCTTCACAGATTGCCACTGGAGTGATGACAACGGGAGCAAACAGAATGGAGGTGGCAGTATTTAAATGAGGGTTTTGCGTGTTTTAATGCTTTCCGCCATGGAGAGTCGGGAGGGAAAGCAGCCACTGCGTGAAAACCTTGGCTTGTTTTATTCAGTGCGTCCCGAGTATGTGGAAATCGTATGTCTGCCCATCCTGCCTGAGATTGCACTAAGTACTTGGGACAGCACACCTGAAAAACTGCTTTGGCAAACCCCAGCAGAAACAGTATGTTGGAATGACCCAGACGTAAGGAAATGCCAGCAGATCGGGCTTCATCCAGCCAGAGGGAACGACCGCCGACCGTCCGCAGAGGGCCGGTCGCTCTGCGATCTCCTGTTGGCCCTGTACGCCCTAACGCCCAATTCCGTCTCTGATACCTATAATGGGTTGTGTCGCTATTGGTGATATTAAGTTTGCACACGTTTTTTACTCACGCAGACCTTTAGTAAATCTGGTCAACAACACCGTAGAATTGTTCATCACCTTCAGGAAACACCCACCACTGCATTCACCATTACTCCTCAGCGGTGCAGCAGTAAACGTGGAGGAGCATGTTAAGTTTTTGGGTACTACCATTACCAGCGACCTGAAATGGGAGACACGCATCTATTGTCATCAAGCGTGCTCAACAGAGGATAGTTTTCCTGAGACTGCTCAGAAAGATGACCTTCTCCTTGATTGTCTGCACACAGTTTTACAGAGCCACCATCAGGAGTGTACTTACCTCCTCCATCACTGTGTGGTACCCCGCATCCTCTGCCCACATCAAGCACAGACTGGAACGCATTATGCGAACTGTTACCCAGCTCACAGGCCAAGTACTGGTGTCTGTGAGTGTTCTGTATGAAGCTCGAGCCAGGCATACACGTAGGAGCCATTATACATGGGGGGCACATAGGGGGGGACACCGTTTACCCCTCTCTCTCTCTCTCGCCTGTCATTCACCGGTCTTGTGCAGAGTTTTGTGTGCTTGCCGTGCTGCCGACAGCTACATGCACGTTCCTCGCGGGTCTATTTCAAGTAGCTGGCTGTTTAAAAACGATATAATATTCTTTGTGTGGTTCATCAACAGTGATAAATTATCTCCGTCCCACGAGGTGCGGACAGTCCAGGACATTCTAGATTAACTCCCGGAAATTTTATCCTCACTCCCAGCTTCCATTTGCCGGGTGGTCCTGTAAATAATGTCGTTTGTGGTGTGTCTGAAATGGCAAAAAAGGATTTTTTCAAACTTTTTAGTCTTTTGAAGAGTTATGGAAAGTCCGTTTTCATTTCTGGCGTCAACGCAAGAACGATTCTCTCAACTCCTCTCCCTCAACGAATGGCTCCAGTCAGCCTGCAGAATCCACGGTTTTACTTTTATTGACAATTTTAACTTGTTTTGGAACCGTTCCTCCTACTTCAGGGCTGATGGGGTCCACCCCAACAGAGAAGGAAGCCACATACATGTTGGCTGCTAACATCTAACATCTGTTTTGTCTTACAGAAACTTGGTTGTATCATGATGAATGTGTTATGTGAATGTGCTTAATGAATCTACTCCTCCCAGCCACACAAATACTCCTATTCCTCGAGGTACTGGAAGAGGTGATGGAGTTGCAGCTATCTTTGACACAAGCTTGTTGATCAACCCTAAACATTAAAACAAAATTTTAAATCATTTCAAAGTCTTCTGCTTACTCTTTCACATCCTACCTGGAAAACTCTACAGCCAATTTTATATGTCATAGTGTATCGCACACCAAGTCCATATTCTGAATTTCTACTTGAATTTGCAGAGTTTTCATCATGTCTAGTTCTTCAATCAGATAAATTAATTATTGTGGGTGATTTTAATATTCACGTGGACGCAGATAATGACAGACTTAGTACTGCATTTTTATCATTACTAGATTCAGTTGGTTTTAGTCAGATTGTTCACAAACCCACTCACTGTTTTAACCACACCCTTGATCTTGTATTGTCATATGGCATTGACAATGAACAGTTTTTCCACAAAATCCTGTTCTGTCTGACCACTTTTTGATAACCTTTGAGTTTTTGCTACTAGACTACATGCCTTTAGTCAAATATTCTTACACTAGATGTCTATTGGAGGATGCTGTGGCGAAATTAAAGGAAATTATTCCATCAACACTTGTCTCCACACCAGCTCTCCTTATGACAGAGAACTCTTTTACTAACATGAGTCCCTCCAAACTTGATCATTTTGTTGACAGTGTTGCAGGCTCACTGCGAATGACGCTCGACTCCACTGCCCCACTTAAAAAGAGAATAATTACACGAAGAAAACAAGCACCTTGGTATAACTCGCAAACCCATAAACTGAAGCTTATATCATGGAGGCTGGAAAAAAAAAATGGCGTTCCACTAGCCAAGAAGAATTACACTTAACATGCAGGAAAGTCTCAAAACTTACAGAAGAAGAGTTGCTTACTTTTCATCATTAGTTGAGGAGAACAAGGACAACCCCAGGTTTCTCTTAAGCACAGCAGCCAGGCTAACAGGGAGTCACACCTCCACTGAGCCGTGTATCCCTGCCAGCATAAGTAGTAATGATTTTATGAGCTTCTTTAAAGAGAAAACTCAAATCATCAGAGACAAAATTCTTCAGCTACTGCCCTTAACCAGCATTGATTTATCTTCTCATTTATCCTACACATCTGTGGAACCTGATGTGTATCTGGATTGTTTTGCTACCATTGATCTTCAGCAATTAACTTCAATGATTTACTCGTCAAAAGCCTCAACCTGCCTCCTTGACTCCATCCCTCCTAGGCTGCTTAAAGAGGTTCTACCCTCAGTCAGCTCTACCTTATTATACGTGATAAATTTCTCTTTACAAACAGGCCATGTACCACAATCCTACAGGACAGCTGTGATAAAACCTCTTATTAAAAAGCCCACTCTGGAACCAGAGGTTATAAATAACTATAGACCTATATCTAATCTTCCTCTTTAATCCAAAATCCTGGAGAAAGCAGTTGCTAGTCAACTTTGTGACTATCTTCGTAGAAACAGCTTGTTCGAGGCTTTTCAGTCAGGGTTCAGAAGACATCATAGCCAACCATCGACCACCATATACTACTACAGAGACTGGAAAATTTTATTGGCATCAAAGGATCGGCCCTCAGTCCCAATTTGTATATCTGAATAATGATTCTTCCATGCACACCAGCACTGACCATGGAGTACCACAAAGTTCGGTGCTCGGACCAATCCTTTTTGTCCTATATATGCTTCCTCTCAGTAGAATTATAAGAAACCATGACATAAATTTTCATTGTGTATTGAAAGTACAAAGTGTATTGAAAAGAGTACCTAAATGGGGCCACCAGATGGTGCAAAATAGCATTGATGGTTCCAGAAGAAACAATGAAAAACTTTGGTAGAGAAGTAAGGAATGGAAATTTACCAAATAAGAGGATTTTGGAAAGGTACCACAGTAGAAGGCACCAGAGAATTAACATATTTAGGAATAAAGGCGGGAATCTTGCAAGGGCACTGCCTAGAGTAGGAGACTGAGGACGATATAATTCGAGACACAGCGGCTCCTCCTTAGTTCGTGCTGAAGCCTGCCAAGATGGAACTGGTTTTTGTCTTTAAATACAACACTCTGCAGCTGGACAATGGACTTATTATAATTTTAAATATTTGTTTGTCATGTATGTGCAGCATGAAGGGAGCTAAAACTTTCATTTTATTGTGTTATTACGTTGAGGGTTAGCATACTGTGGCTACAGCTGCTGCAGCAAAGCTAACATTCAGAGAGGACAAGACGGTCCCAGAGCCAGAACACCAGGTAGCTAAGGTTGATGCTAGCCTACATTAGTGGGTAAGACGATTTCAAAGCAAAGACAGATATTGGGCTATCCCAGTCAATCCCCAGTTAATCCTCACTCACTCAGACTCCCACCTTTTTAAGAACTCTTTGGATCTACACAATTGAAGCGAATGACCTGGTTGACACTAAAAACGGCGATTACTGAAAGGTGACAAGGTTTGCAGGTATGGTAGTGTAGGTGTTGTTTTTTATGAACACACCATAAATATGGAGTCCAGGTCTGTTGGATGCTGCTGAGCAGACTGATCACTGGGAATCTTTGAGCTCTTCTGCTGAACTCTGAGAAAAATCAAGTTTAAAGACATTAATGACTCACATCTGCACAGAGTTTCTTACAGTCATAATGACAGGTGAGACTACAGAGTCAATGCAGATGACATGCACAGTGAGGATCTTTAAAATGCTTACTTTGGATAAGCAGATTGTCCATCTTTAAAGCTAATGGGGAAATCCTTGGACTGGTCACTCTTCACTGACACACAGCTGGGTCCCTGAGAGTCCCGTTTGTGATGCTTTGTCCTGATACAAACAAACGTTAGAGATGTTAAATAAGCAGATAGTAACTAGATTAACATTTCTAAAAGAATGTTGATGAGCAACTTTCTGTTTTTCCTAAAAATAAATTAGGTAATTTGATATTCCATTTTAACTGATTATTTGACTATTTAATTATTGCCCTCCTGTCCAGAGTGGAGCTGTTGCCAAATCAGGCAGTGTTGTTTCCTGTCAGGATGCTCTCTACAGCTCCAGAGTAGACTGATTGAAGGATCCTCACTGAGACCGAATTCTCTCAGCGCTGCCTTGCTTTCTCACCAGAGTGTCAGAGTGATGTGTAGAACCTGGGAGCTGCATAACCTGTGGATCTGTTTGGCCGACATGCAACTACAAGGGAGGAAGGTGTAGATGTAGTCCTTGATCAGCTTCTCAAAGCATTTCATGACCCCTGAGGTGAGGGCCACTGGTCAATAGTCCTTCAAAAGCTGGAGAAACATTCTTAGGCACAGGGTGGATAGTGGATCTCTTTAAGCAGGTGGGAACCACGGACTTGACATGGAGAGGTTGGATACTGTGGTGAACACTCAAGCCAGCTAATTACTACTGGACAAGGGTCAGAATGCTGCTCATGTGTCAGAGTGTGTCTGCTCAGACCCAGCAGTTGAATAAACTCCAGCCACTCTAGCCAGCGTGTTCAATGTCACCAAGGAGGAGGTGGGGTGGACGGAGAGGGCGGGTCGGGTCCTGACAAGCTGGTAAATACTGCTTCTGTTCAGGTCTACATGTTGCTGGAGGGGGTGGGGGGGGGGGGGGCGAGGCGGACGTCTTGTCACTGTGTGCTGCAGTGAGAGTGTTTCTCCACCGGTGTTTTTGAGGGCGTGTCGGACTTGCCGCTAGGCGAGCGTAATGACTCGTGTTACCATGAGACATAACATGATAACCGAAATAAATGCTGGACTACAAAAGAGTTCAGAGCAGAGTTTTCTGTGGGAGATGGGAACTCCCTTTGGGCTTTTTCACTTTGCAAACCTGTTACATGCACAAAAAAGAGAGATAACTCAATAAAGGAGAGGGAAAAAGCCAAACAGCATAATACCACCTCTTTAATGTACTTACTCCCTAAACCTAACCAAACTGTGTCCGTTCCACAACATTAACCACGTGTTTAATGACATGTGAGAGCGGTGTGCAGGACCTGGGAGCTGCTGATACAGTCCCACAACAGACTATGAAGCTCTGGACCGAGAGAGGATTCTTCTCAGGAGAGTCAGCTAATGACAAATATCAGGTTTAAAGTCTTACCTTCCTTCAGCAGGATGTCCAACCTTAAAGTTAATGGGGCGACCCATGGACCAGTCACTCTTCAAGGACACACAGCTGGGTTCAGGAGAGTCTGGTTTCTGTCGCTGCATCCTGATGCAAACAGACAAATAACTACTAATGAACGTGTTCAAACTTGAGAAAGATTTTGGTTGGATATTTTCAAAATCTAGCTCCCTCTTGCTGGTTCTCCAACGTTGCCGACCGCAGCTTTGATTAATAAAGTTAGTAGTTAATTACTGGAAGCTGTTCTTCAGTAGCTGAGCGGCAGATGTGAAAGTGAGCGTGAATAACGACAGTGAGTGCTGAGCTCTGATATGAAGAAGAGTCGTGGATCTCACCTCTGAGCTTCCTGTTCCCCCTCCTCTCTCTCCTCACACTGATCCATAGCTGCTGCAGAGCTGCACTCTGTCACCACAACAACACTGAGGACGTTCAGCTGATCCACATCCGGTCACAGAGACTCTGAGCTTCAGCTGGAGAGGAAACACAGAGAGAGAAGATGCTTCAGTCTATTAAATATGAGGCTGCTGTCACCACAGTCTACAGACATCAGGGGCCACATCAAGGGCAACTGGACTTTGCTGAAGATACTCAAAGACGTTTCACCGAGTCATTTCATTTGACTGAAATGAAGGATGACCTGGATAACGGAGAACCTTCACGTACAGTATCTCACAAAAGTGAGTCCACCCCTCACATTTCTGTAAATATTTAATTATATCTTTTCATGTGACATCACTGGAGAAATGACACTTTGCTCCAGTGTAAAGTAGTGAGTGTGCAGCTTGTATAACAGTGTAAATTTGCTGTCCACTCAAAATAACACATCACACAGCCGTTAATGTCTAAACCGCTGGCAACAAAAGTGAGGACACCCCTAAGTGAAAATGTCCTAATTGGGCCCAAAGGGTCAATATTTTGTGTGGCCACCATTATTTTGCAGCGCTGCTTTAACCCTCTGGGACATGGAGTTCAGCAGAGCTTCACAGGTCGCCACTGGAGTCCTCTTCCACTCCTCCATGACGACATCACAGAGCTGGTGGATGTTAGAAACTAGGGCTGCAACAATTAGTCGACATAATCGACGACGTCGACTATAAAAATTTGATCCATCTGTAAAAAGTTATTAGTAATGGAACATCTGGCTCATGATGTCGCCTACAGAACATTCTGCACTGGGTTATTGCCTAAAACCTATAAGCACTTTTGAAAAATAAACTACAGAAGTAGTATGAAAGGGGACTGTTGCTGTATATTGTTCTAAATAGACACTGTTAGGGTACAGTTGTGGTTATAGTACTTGCTTTTAATTTATATAGTTCCAAAGAAAAAATCTTTGATAAACAGTTAAAGTTTGTATAAATCAGTGAATTATAGGAGGAGCCTACGCTGGTGTTGATACTGGTGTTCATTCTGAATAGTAAACCTCATTCACTTAATGGTAACGTTAGCTTGTTAGGCTTCGTGTTGGAGATCAGTGATTCAGTTGAAAGATATTTAATTAGTTAAATGGTTTAATTAGGGTTATGGGGTGACAAAAATAATAATGACTAGTCGATTAATCGAATAAATAACATTAGTCGACTACGAAAATAGTCATTAGTTGCAGCCCTATTAGAGACCTTGCGCTCCTCCACCTTCCGTTTGAGGAGCCCCACAGATGCTCAGTAGGGTTCAGGTCTGGAGCCAGTCCATCACCTTTACCCTCAGCTTCTTCAGCGAGGCAGCGCTCGTCTTGGAGGTGTGTTTGGGGTCGTTTTCATGTTGGATTACTGTCCTGCAGCCAGGTCTCTGAAGAGACGGGATCCTGCTCTGCTTCAGTATGTCACAGTACATGTTAGCTGCCCAGTGCCGGCAGCACTCATGCAGCCCCAGACCAGGACGCTCCCACCACCTGCTGGACTGTAGGCAGGACTCACTTGTCTTTGTGCTTCTCACCTGGTTGCCGCCACACACGCTTGACACCATCTGAACCAAATAAGTTTATCTTGGTCTCATCAGACCACAGGACATGGTTCCAGTAATCCAGGTCCTCAGTCTGCTGGTCTTGGACATTTTCACTTAGGGCTGTACTCACTCACACAGCAAATTTACACTATTTTACAAGCTGTACACTCACTGCCATTTCTCCAGTGATGTCACATGAAAAGATATAATCAAATATTTACAGAAATGCGAGGGGTGGACTCACTTTTGTGAGATACTGTACATCTCTGGGGATTGTTGAAGAAAATCATTCAAGTCCAGTTGGGAGGTTTGAAACAGTGGTGTGAGTCTGGTGAACTTCAATGAGTTCACTGGTGAATTTACAGACACTGAGCAGACTGAGCTCAATCTGCATTCAGACCTACAGTTTGCAGGATCAATGGATCACATTAGCAGTGGCCAGTGGGGCATGAAGGACACACAGTCGGCATATGACCAAGATCAAGATCAAGGGGCAAAACCAGTTTTTGCCCCAGACGTACCCTGATAAGCTAGTCTGCACGGCCCAAATGTGTTTTTCTTCATCAAGATCAATATAGTTTTATCCTATCTAAGCCTACCCTTGATCAGACTTCTTTTATTTAAACTGTAATTAATTCAAATATTTAGTTTGTGTTTGTTGAAATCATGTGTCATGTGCTCCAGCAGCATTTCACTGTGGAGTCATGTGGTGAACTTTGAGCTCACACACACTCTAAAACAGATCAGAAATCAGACGGTGGTGATGCAGCGGGCTCAAAGTGCTGGAAACATCCTCCGTGTTGGATTTGACTCCAAAGCCCTTTAAAAAGGATGTAAATAAGAACGTGGAATGAAAGACTTTGATGAAAACATCTCTGAACGCGTTTCTCTGTGTCACATGACACACTGAAAATGTAGATCTGTTCCTGTCTGCCGTCCCTCGACTCACCTCAGTGAGGAAAAGCTGACATGAGCACAGAAACACATTCAGGACCCAAAGTATTTGATCATTTCATCCTGAAATATTGGGTTCATGAGAAATGAAATATGATGCAAACGCATCATATTGTGTGTTTTTAACCCGCTGCAACCAGCTGACCTCTGGGACAAAAACGTTGATGTTTGATTTTCAAAATACATGAATTAAACATTGACTATAAAAACTGACATGTCCAACACTAGCAGTGCTTAAAAGTAACTGATTGCATTAACTCAAGTACTGTTCTTTTTACATTTTTAAGGATTTCTTGTACTCGAGTATTTAATTTTTTATGTAACTTTATACTTCATCTCACTGGCAAATCTTTTTACTGCACTACATTTTTCTGACAGCTTAAGTTACTAGTTTCTTAGGGTTTAGGGAATTTACTGATGAATCGATTAGTCAGTAGACAGGAATAATAAGCAACTACTTTAATAACTGAGTTGAAGTAGTTTCTATTATTAATAGCCTTTATTTCTTTGGGTTTAGAGAATTGACTGGACAAAACAAACTGAAAATGCCTCTTTGGGAAATTGTGACGGGTATTTCTCCCCTTAATCAAGTAAATAATCAGTAGATTAATCAATACTGAAAAAAATCATTGCAGCTTCAAACAAACACTTCAAACAATGACAGTAAAATGCTGCTTACACGTGACTGTATCAGCAAGAATAATCTAATCATATCATAGATAACAGAACTGCATATGCACGGTATAATATACTGAAATCTAAAGTATCACAAGTAAAACTACTTAAGTCAATTTAGCTGATAATACTCAGGTACTTTTACCAGTGGACAGTAAATAGGTACATTTACTAAGTACTGTACTTAACTACAAATTAGAGGTACTTGTACTTGAGATTATATTTTCATACCACGTTCTACTCCGTCTCCGTCAGCTAATTAACAAAGTCAGATTTTTACTCACAAAACACATGAAGAGTTTATAAAAGATGATGTTTAGTTATAAATTAAACAGTTTTTACACTTTGTTTTTACAGCTGAAACGATAAGTCGGTTGAGAGAGAATTAATATGCAACCATTTTGATTGTTTGAGTCATTTTTCCTGTAAAAACATTTCATGGTTCCAGATTTTCTGCTTTTAATTATTATAATAATTTGAATGTTTGTTAATAACGTTGAGGTTTGGACTGTTAGTTGGACAAAAAGCAGCATGAAGGAGTCACTTTGGGCTCTGAGTAACTGTCACAGTATTTCTCACTATTTTCAGCAGATTAATTCATAATGAAAATAATAATTAGCTACAGTCCCAAATGATCCATCTCAACAACAGTAAAATCCTGCCTTTACATGAATGCATGAGGAACATAATCTGAAGATATAAAATAGTCACAAGGGACATTTTTCTGCATTGAGTACTTTTACTTTTAATAGTGTGAAAAGCTGCATTACATACTTTTACTTAAGTAACATTTTGAATGTAGAACTTTTACTTGTAACAGAGTAATTTTAAAGTGGATTTTAGTACTTTTACTTAAGTAAAGGATCTGAATATTTCCATCCACCGCTGACTTTTACTTAAGTAACATTTTGAATGCAGAACTTGTAACTAAGTATTTTCACATGGTAGTAGTGGTACTTTTACTGCAATAAAGAAAGTGAATATTAGACTGCTTTAACAGATTTGTTCTTGATTTTTATGTTTGGAATATAAACAACAGATACACTTCTATTACCAGCAGATCTGTCTACACAGGCCGCTGTAAAACACAGGTGACCTACACTCAACACTGTGCCTGAACGCATCCTGAGGGGACCAGACGGGGCGGCGGAGGACGAGACGCGAGGCCTCAGAAATGGAGGGATAACTCCGTGAAATCTTTACACACAGACACGAAACATCATCTTGAAATCATGCAGTGAGACTGAAACTTAATGAGAGATCATTATCTGTCATGTCAGCCACGAAGAAACGTCCAGAAATCAGCTTATCAGAGACAGAGCTGCAGAACATCCAGAGAATCTTCCTGTTTTTAAGTTTCCTTCAGCTGTCTGCACATCCATGTTAACCATCAGCCAACAGCTGATTCAGCTGCTGTTAAAGGGGCCACTTTGATTAAACGTGAACACGTCCTTAAACACGGGGCTCCCTGTTGATCCTGAACTCGCGATGGGAAACTTAACACGAGCTGAACTCTACAACACAAACGGCTTTTCACACTCAAACATCTGGACATTTCTGCTTTTTACACTTAAACTTAGGCTATTTAAACTAAAGGCGAGAACAGACAGCAGCTGAGAGGCTTTAAATTCTGAAAACTGTCACTTACCAAACCTTCAACACGGAGAACAGATCTGCGCCACCGCGGCGGGCGGAGTGAAAGTGAACCACGGGGAGGGGGGCGGTGCAAAAAGGAACTAATGAAGCTCCACACTGAGCGAGCTGTGAGTAAAATGAAACTTAACTGGAGGCTGCAGACAGAAAAGCACACAGCCCTGCTGCTGAGTGCTGCAGGTATTTAACAGAATAAGAACTTTACTCATTCTAAAAAACAGCTGAAAAAAGAGAAGCTTTTCTGAAAGGTTATCTGTCTCATGGACATGATTCACTGAGATGTTTGTTTCTGCAATAAGTTATTTTAGCTCATAAGCCTTTAAAGTGATTTAAAATATTTAACAAAACATGTCTGAAGAGCGCCTTTTTAAATAATGATTAGTTAAAAAAAAAAAGTTTTATATCACAGACTGTAATGGGTCACATGACCTGAGTTAAGTTGAGGGCATAACAGGTGTCAACAGGTGTCACTGACACTGGGGACGCTGGGGACATGTCCCCATCACTTGAAAGCATTTGTTAAAAATGTTCTGAATAAAACCTTGCAACAAGAAATGAAAATGTTTTGAGAAATGCACAATAAGGAAACACGCAATGCAGTTTACATATATTACAACAAATGTGCATGCAAGCTGCTGATTACTACATTTTAATATATTTTAATATTTTAATCTTCAGCTGCCGCCTGAATTTTGTTTCCCTTAATTAAATTACTACCAGAACATCAGTGCAGAACATGTGTGTGTTTAGTGCTCTACCCCTCGACCCCATATTACATTTTATTACATTTACTCATTTGGCAGATGCTTTTATCCAAAGCGTCTTACAATTGAGGATATATTTAGTCATTTAATATTTCTTCAAAATAGTTTTATATATCTTTTATATCTCATCTCGTCTTGTTCTCATGAGCCCAATATTGTGGATGGTCACACCTCTAATCTGAGCTCTTATGTCCTTTTTAAGACAAAGTGACGTCCTTGATTTGAGTTCATACAGCCATTAAAAAATGATAAATTTCTTTAAAATAAATAAGATGTTAAAAGTGTCTGAAATGCGCCCTTTTTAATGTTTTGTTTTTAATGTATGTAAGGTTTTATTTCAAGTAGCATAGAGTCACATGACCAGAGTTAGATTGAGGGCATAATCATGGAATCATGGGTAAGAGATGGATGCAGAGGAACGACTTCCAGCCCCAAAAAACCATATTCTGCATTTGGTTCCAGAGACACACACGGTATAGAGCTCAACAGCGACCGGCCACTTTTTTCACGGCCCCAGAAGTAAATTCCCTATTTATTCTATCATTTCCATAAAGTTTTAAGCCTTGAACCAATCCAAGCAGCTACAACATGAATAATGACCAGAAAACATTTGAATCGGAGCAGAAGAACTACTTGAAAAAACAGAAAATGTGAAGAAACTACTAATCCCACAAGCCTTTATGAATGACACCTTTTCCAAGACTTTCACCTTAACGATAGTTTAGCACTTATTCTTGAACTGAATCCTTCTCACAGTGTTTATACGGTTGATGTATTGTAGTTTGTGTTGTCATAGACATAGTACAAAGGGGCGGCTGGGACTCAGGAGGTAGAGCGGGTTGCCCGTTAATCGGATGGACGGCGTTTCAATTCCCGGCTCCTCCAGGCTGCATGTCGAAGTATTTGGGTTACCTACGAAGTACCTTGGGCAAGATACTGAACCCCAAATTGCCTCTGGTGGCTGTTCCACCAGTGTGTGTGTGAATGTTAGTTTCTGTTTGAGCACTTAGACTCAGTGTATGAATGTGTGTGAATGGTGAATGCAATGTAGTGTAAAAGACGTCACTGTTTCACTTCAGGACTCTGGGTAGTTTAGTACTTCTCTGTGACATAAACGTATTTTTATTAAAACAAGGTTGATATCATACGGACTCGTGGCTTCTACAGGAGCATACTATTGTGCCACAATCTCGTAGCTGGCGGAGAGACTTTATCAGGTGGTTACAAAATTCTGGCTCGTAATAAAAATCCCAATTGATCTCCCTGTTGATATTTGTTGGTGTGTTTGGTAATTTATGTGCTTTCATCACATTTTGGTGGTGCTAATGTGTTTGGGTTACCTACGAAGACTTTAAAATAAATGCGAGATGTATTTTAAGCTTGTATGTCTATTATTTTCTTGTAGTTTTTACAGCGTCTGCTGACAAGAGGGAGAGACAAAATAAATTTTTAAAAGGACATCTGTATGATGCTTGGCTATTATTTCGCATGTAGCTACAGAAAGCTTTTTATTCCTGGAGTGAATGTTACTGCGATTTGAGTTAAAATTCCCTCAGCAACAGGAAGGAAACTAGCAAAATGTCTGAGAGACAATCACATTTGTTGAGTTTCTTTAAATCAGTAGATCTGTGGGCCCTGAAGTTGTTCTGGCGGATCAACAGGGTGGCGGTAACAGCAGCACATCTAGGAGAAAAGTAAGAAGCTTGTGATCTTCAGAAAAGCATCTGCTGCTCCTCCTTACAGTCCAACACCTCCTCATCCTCACATGGATTCTCTTAGCATTCTGGGTAATATGGACTCTCACACTAGTCTGGACTTTACTCTAACAACTGAAATGGAAAGATAAACTGAACATTTAATATAAGCCGTTAGAACATAGCCTGTTCACTTGGACAATGTCAGTATCGTAGGGAATATATTAAGCCACCACGTATAGTAGTGTTGTAGTCAAGACCGCCCAAACCGAGACCAGAGTTTATCGAGACCGAGACAAGACCAAGATTTTTAGGGGTTGAGACCAAGTCGAGACCAAGACCAGTTCCCCACATTACAGGACACACAGTAAAATGTGGAATGAGATCGTAGGTACTTCTCAGATTGATCTGAAAGATCTACTTTCCCATTAAAACACCCACATACAAACACCAAGAGCTGAAATCAAAGTTAGTATCCCGGGTAGGGGGGACAGTCATTAACAGGAACAATACTTTTTTAGTCAGGGTTATTGGTTGCATTTGAAGCAAATACGTTTTACATCCAATCAAAGTTAGGATGTTAACAAATAAATCAGACGATGCAAAAACAATTTATTGATATTCCCAAAGTTATGGTCTTGACTGGTCTTGAAATAATATTCCAAGTCCTCAATGTCCGAGACAAGACCAAGTACAAAAGACCATCAAAAAGTGTTCTTAAGACCGGTCTTGGTCTCGAGTACTACAACACTACCACGTAGATTTGAATGGAGAGCAGTGAAGCCAGTTTTGAAATACTCAACAAATGATGAGGACACAGCAAAGACTGAACAGAACCGAGCATGTTAAATACAGGGACAAATGAGGAGGGAAGGAGCGAACAGGTGAAATACATCAGGATAATCAGACAACAGGAAACAAAGTGTAGTGAACCTTAATTTTCTGTGTACCACCTTGCTTTTTGGTTTACACAAGCAGCCTGGAAACCTTGGCTTGAAGCATTGGAAATAAACTAATAATCCGTCGACATTAATAGATCAATCTTATATCTGAAGAATGAATTCTCAAGACGTAGATTATAAAAAAGTACACACAATTTACTGTGATTAAAGGAGTATTTATTTACTAACTAAGGTGAAGACAAGTGAAGAGTAAATAAGGATATACTGTATAAAAACAACCAATGATGTGTTAAAATGTATGACATAAACATAGATGACAATAACAAAGTACAATACTGAAGTTGGAACAGAATTAACAGGGTCCCTGGAAATTCTTTTTTGTCTATTGTGAAAGAAATATGATTCTAAAAGAAATAAAGGAAGCGAATGGATGCAGGATGTGGACCCTAACGTAATCACTAAACTGTAATTAAGCTATAAGTTTAAGTGTTTCGTTTCCTCCGTCTGTTCGTCTGCTTTGAAGGCACACAGCAGGCGATCCGGTTGGTTGCCCTTCGGTGGGGCTTGGCACACTGTAAGAAAGTGGAAGAACTGGCAAGCCCTTGGTCCTTTGGGTTTTACCTGTTAGCGGCAGGGAACAGTCTTAAGCTGCGTTCACACCGAAAGCGAATTTAATATTCGCCTCGCTTTACTCACACGAGTTTGCCCGCAGGACATTTTGAGTGTTCACACACACGCGTTTTAAGTGAATAAACAGCCCAAGGAAACCCACCAGGTAGTTCAACTTCCTCACTTTCTTTTCTCCAAGTAATGTCCAGCTTTGTCCAGTTTTTATATAAAAATGAAGTAGTAGTCCAGCAGAACTCTGGTGCCATCCGACGCTAATAACAACAGTGGAGCCGGATGTGCATGGAAGCTAGCTGCCAAGAAGCGCAAGTGAAGATAAATCAAGTTGTAATTCCAAAAACTAAAGTAAAAAGCTAATTTAATAAAACCAGTTAACTCTGAGCTCCTCCCACTGGTAAACGGCGTAGCTGTCAGAGCAGAATCCAGACTACTACGGGTGTTTATTTCTCCGAAAGCTGCAGCGCTACTCCCTGTCCACTTCCCCGTTCTTTAGCAGCTCCCCCTCAGCCAGTGGATTTTCATTACACCGCTCGCCTGGTCCTCTCCAAGCAACGCTCCAAAGCCGCCGGTGACGTTTGGACAATCTCACTGCTCATAGGTTTTCGCAACATCGCGTCAAGAATTTCTCGCCCAAGTTGAAAAATTTCCACTTCTTCTGCTGCCCGGAGCAAATTCGCAGGAATTTGCGACTTTGTATGTAATCGAGCCGCCGAAAATGCTGGATTCACTTTCGCTGGGAACGCACCTTTACAGTAGATGTGGCTAGCGCTGGTCTGTTGTTCAGAGTTGGACTGTCTGATGTCCTCAATGTTGCTGGCGGCGCAACTTACTCGTTTGATTAAGTTTCAAACTCTGTTTGCTATTAGAAGTAGTAAGAATCAATTAAAACAAAAAAAGGTTTCAAAATAAAACTTGTTGGTTGCTTCTTAACCAAGATCCATAAGTTAAATGAAGTAATAACTTTAGCAAAACAAAAAGAAAATAAAAGGTAAAAATCACTAACTTTGCTGATGTAAATCTAAAAAGATATGACCTGGGCAATTTCTTCCAGGTAACGACGTTAGAAAAAGGCAAATCAAATCTCCCGCTCTGGGGTTGACAAAAAAAAAGGGGAAATAAAGGTCAAAATTTCTCCGGGCAGGAATCGTTGAAGGCAGGAAAGTTTGAGGAGAGACTTTCAGAGAGTAAGGGAGTTGTAAGCGTAAGCGAGCGTGACAATGAGGTCCTCAGGGTCTCGTTTCCCACTCTCCCGGGGCGTGACTTAGTGTCTTGAGGATTTACTTTAACTGTTCAATAAGTTTCCAATGTTTATATTGCACATTTAATCATTTATCTTTCCACAAAGTTAACATTCTTCTTCATGAGCATTTACACACTTCCATAATTTCTAAGCATTACTAATGAAAAGAAGAAAAAAAAGGAGATAGATATCATTATAACGTGTTCATAAAGTAACATATACTCTAAGCACAATTCATAGTGCCCTTAACAGATGAATAAACAGGCTAACTAAATAAGTTCCTAGAAAATACACATTCTGACTGCTAAACAATTCCATCCATCCATTGTCAACCGCTTATCCTGCAAAAGGCGGGGTACAGGTCGCCAGTCCATACGCTCAAACTCACACCTAAGGACAATTTAGGGTCACCAACCAACCTAGGTCACATGTCTTTGGACAGTGGGAGGAAGCCCGAGCACCCGGAGAGAACATGCAAACTCCACATAGAAAGGCCGGGGCAACCGGGGTTTGAACTCACAACCTTCTTGCTGTGAGACCACAGTGCTAACCACTGCATCACCGTTCCTCCCCTGCTAACAGTTCTTAATAGTAAAAATAGAAAAGTAGTAGTGAAACAAGACATCAGGAGCCGGTTGCACCAACAGGGCTTTACTAAGCCTGGTCCTAACTGCTAAGTAGGTCTTAGTTAAGACCAGTCTTTAGAGTTGACCTAACGTCGGTTGCACCAACCAAACTTAAGCCTAGGCTTAACTACGCCTGGTCTTAACGATGCGCGTTCATGTGAATGGCCGCAGAACTATAGCGGTTGCCTAACAGCGTGCGTTGCTGGGTTACGCTGTTTTGTTAACTTGTAGTCGTCTCAATGGAGGATCAAAGAAAAAGGAAAGGAAATTTCACCGACATTGAGATACGAAAGTTAATTGAGCTGTACAGTCAGCACAGACACACACTGACTGCCAAGCAATCAAACTCAATAACGAACAAGAAGAAACAAACAACATGGAAACAGATAACGGAGGCGATTAACGATTGCTCTGACTCCGGCTGCCTTCGGACAGAGAGCGATGTGAGGAAAAAGTGGAAAGACCTCCTGAGCAAAGCAAAAAAAGATTTGTCTTCAAAAAAACACCACCCGACCGGCGGGGGTCCTCCCCCAAAAACTTCCGTGTACAGTACCATAATTGTGGATATCTTTGGAGAGGATTCCCCGGCTTTTATTGGTTTGGTCGGTGCGGAAAGTGGCGGTACCGATCTGGAAGAAACTGCTGTCTCTCCAGAGATGGATGTCGACCACTCAAGCGAGAGTGTGAATTGTGAAGGTGTGTAGCCTATATATTGGAGTAGCCTACAATAACAGTTTTAGTAGTTGTCAAATAACAGTAGGCCTATGACAGATTCTCTGTATTTTCAGACTCGATGGAGGCCCAAGTCACTCCACAAAATTCTCATGAAGGCAGCAGCGGTGCACCGTCGGTGAAACGGAGGAGGAGGCTGGATGATCTGCAGCAGACACTTCTTGAGAAATAAATTGTTACAGTGGAGGCTGAAACAAAGAAATTACAGGCCGAGCAGGAAAAGCTGGAACTTGAAAAACAAAAAATATTGTTAGAAATACAGTTGCTCCAACAACAGATAAGCAGGTCATCTTCACCTATTTCTGAAGAGGATGGGCGGTCTTTTGTAATTCTGTAAATGAGCCTAATGGCAAATTGTGTGCAATGAATCAATGACAATTATATGTAAATTAAAAAAGAGTTTATTATAAACCTACTGGACTTTCTTTGTGGCTTATTTTTTATGGTTTACAACCTGGAGATAATTAGCAGAATTATTTTAAGTGAAGCAATAGTTTATAACATTTATAAAGCATTAATAATGCGTGTATGGACTAGTCGTCCACCGACATCTTCAAGCCCTGCATGGTCCACAGGGTCGGCACCTTCCTCCGGCACCGGCTGATGGTGTTGCCTAGGGAGAGGGATCCTCTTGGTGACACAGATGTTGTGGAGGACAGTGCACGCTGCTATTACGGTGCAGACTTGCTCAGGGTGCATCCGCATCTCTCCATGAAGACAATGAAACCTAGAAAA
>NC_060169.1:1499639-1506829 GCF_021292245.1 Micropterus dolomieu | reverse complement strand
GTGTACAGTACCATAATTGTGGATATCTTTGGAGAGGATTCCCCGGCTTTTATTGGTTTGGTCGGTGCAGAAAGTGGCGGTACCGATCTGGAAGAAACTGCTGTCTCTCCAGAGATGGATGTCGACCACTCAAGCGAGAGTGTGAATTGTGAAGGTGTGTAGCCTATATATTGGAGTAGCCTACACTAACAGTTTTAGTAGTTGTCAGATAACAGTAGGCCTATGACAGATTCTCTGTATTTTCAGACTCGATGGAGGCCCAAGTCACTCCACAAAATACTCATGAAGGCAGCAGCGGTGCACCGCCGATGAAACGGAGGAGGAGGCTGGAAGATCTGCAGCAGACACTTCTTGAAAAAGAAATTGTTAGAGTGGAGGCTGAAACAAAGAAATTACAGGCCGAGCAGGAAAAGCTGGAACTGGATTTGTGGACATTAATCATGTCTCCAACAGTGTTTTGAAATGCACCATTTGCATAAAAACTTAACGCTATTAACAGCTGTAATGCGGGTGTCAATGCTGCGTTGTGATCCGACACAAACTGTAAGTCGGGTGACAGCTCTTCAACAAGTTCATGTATATCTCTCCGACAAAATCGAAACCTCTGAATCAGCTCCTCATCATTGTAAATGTCCAATGGATTGCTTCTGTCCCTAATAACTCTCTCCCGTCTAAAAGCCCGCTCATTGTAAAGTCTGTGTATAAGGCGCGCCATGTCTTTACTGCTGAGTTATCAAGTGGTTACTATAGAAACTTGCCTAGATTTTTACTTTACGCCTGCTACTGACTAGGCGTAAGATTTACGCCCGGTCTTAGTGAGAAGAGGACTTAAGCCTGGATGGTGCAACTGTCATAACTATTAGGTCGGACTTAGAATGCTGAGTTAAGACCTACTTACCTTAAGACCAGGCGTAAGCCCTGTTGGTGCAACCGGCTCCAGGTCACTAACACCCACTGACAGTAAATACAGATAAATGAACAAAGACATTTTAAAGTAAAGAGCGGTTCCTAGCTAAACCATGTTGCATGTTGCACAAAAGCCCACACCAAGTCCCTGCCCCCTGATACAAACACCCACATCCCTCATCCCTTACTGTTTAGACGTTTAATTGATCAAAATGAATCCCTAAATACTCTTTCCCCATTGATTAAGACAGGGATGTGATCACTAATCGACCTGGGATCAAATACCATTTCTTTAGTTTTTCCTATATTCAGTCTCAGGTTGTGCTCTTCACACCACTGCACCACCTCTTCTAGCTCCGCCTTATAAACATTAATGTTAGAGTCATTTTTCAGTAGACTTAGTATGGCTGTATCACTTAACACTTAAAAATATAGTTGTTTGTGTACCGGCTTCTGCATTCATATGTATATAATGTGAAAAGATGGGGTGAGCTTACATCTCTGAGGGGCCCCAGTGTGAATGGCTTGCACGTTTGAGAAAGTAGAATAAATTTGCACCTGCTGTTGTCATCCAGAGAGAAATGATTTTGGATCACTTCAATACCAAATACGCAAATAAAGACAAGAGTATAAGGACCGTGGAATCAAAGTGGCGTTGTCTGCTCAGTGTATTTTTAGAGAAACATCCAATAATAAAATCTCTCATTCCCATGAAATCAAAATATATATGATGTGATTTGTTTTGCACTATATGGATCATATTTGATTGAGAAAATATTTTGATTGGGAAGATAGATTATGAGGTGCTGCCATCAGGAAGATGATTTAGAGCGAGTAGATACAAAGTTTAAACGCTGCATGAACAGCACCAAACACAGCCAGAACAGGGAACCCAGTACAAAGATGATTTACAGAGCTTCTTGATTGATATAAGATCATGATGGATAGCTTTCCTTTTTGTTAAACCTCTAACTGTTGCTAACTGTACATTATCTGTCTGCATCTTAGCTAGTTAGCTCAGTTAGCCGTGCGTCCCCGGGGTGCCAAGAGCCAATCCTGGCAAGATAACCACCTTGGTGCTGTATTACCATTGGTCAAATTGTCCTTTGTTGGCAGAGGTGAGATGCCTCACTCGGTTACTAAAACAGAGAGTTCAATACACAGGGTGAAAATAATATGGTGTTTTTGAAAATTAAACCATGTAAACCTGTTCTGGTACAACCACTTAATAACATTAGGAACCTGAGAATGAGCAGAACATGACCTCTGTAAACTGTTAAAATGTTGATGATTGTGTTTGAGTCTAAGACACAGTGTGTGTGATGCTGAACAGAGCTGAGAGGTGGGCTTTGATTTCAGCAGCTGATCTTCAATCTGCGGTGTTTCTGACCCTAAACTACAGAGAACACAGAGACACTGAGGAACCAGAACAACCAGACCAGAAACCAAACCCAGGATAAACAGGATCAGTGAATGTGGTGTTGAAGGTGTGGAGGGGGATCAGTTTGCCAAGAGAGACTTCGTAGAAGGACAGAATGCCAGCAAGACAGTTTACATGCACTCCAACTCTGTGAGAGACAGAGGAGGAGGTGGAAGAGGGGATAGATGTTTTTCTCTTATTGTGGCAGACAGAGTAACCACCAACATCAGAGCAGCTCAGACTCCAGGACTGATCATTCATTCCAAACACACAGTCATTACTTTGTGCGTTCCTTCTGATTCCTCTGTAAGTCACAGCTATTTCAACCATGCCTGTCCACTTGACCTCCCAGTAATAGAGACCAGTCAGACGATTTGTACACATCAGCTGAGGGCAGACAAATCTTTCTGGATGATCAGGATATGACTGATCCTCTGTCGAATATGTCACCATCCTGTTGCTGTCAGACAGCTTGAGGTTTCTGTTTGCTGTGTTTGTGTCCAGTTCCAGTTCACAGGCATCTGATGGAGAGAACATGAGAGACAGTGAGTTACTTTATTGTGCTGTTATTGAAACTGACTTAAACTACAAAGTGCTGCACAATAAAGAATATCATGAATAAAACATAGTGAAATAAAATTATGCCTCTAAGGTAAATAAGAATAGTTGGTGATTCACAGATTGCGGTGTACACTGAAAAACACACTATTAGTGTATCTTCCAACAACGACAGCAATGTTTAATTATTAAGATTCTGTCTCTCATTCTAGCCAACTTATCAACCGCAGCTGGCTCTAGAAAACATGTGCATGCTGGTGTGAAGTCAGTGTGACCGTCACACATTATGTTTATATAAATACCAGCTCTTGTGGGAAAATGCAGTATATATGGTATTTTGCAAAAGTATCGTACATTTGGTCCCAAGCCTCCCATTCAGGGAGGAACTTGATGGTAAATTCATCTCAATTCACTTTTAAGATCTTTGAGAATTTTAGATTAATTAGGTTGTGTTGTGGTTATGACTTGTAGGATTTTGAACACAGTAGAAAACTGAAGGCTACTTGAACACAAGAACTTATATCTGTCAAACTTGTATGAGCTTATGGGCAGCACCTGAAGGTGACAATGTTTCAATGGGACTTTCCTGTTTAAATAAAGGTTAAAAAAATCAAAGACCTCACAGAAAATGAAAAAACTCAATTAATAATTCATTTAAAACAAACACCATGACAGAATGTTCATACAATTAGATATATAACAAAGGTCATTATTCATAATGAATGGATAGTGGCATATTAAATATCTACATGGAAATGTACCTTGAGAAGCTTATATAGCTTCTAAAGTGATTGGTTCCATAGTGGTCCAAATCTAATGTGAAACCGTAGGGACTGTCTGAAATCCACTCACCGGAGTAATTTAAAGACTACGTATAACTCTAAATTGCAACTCCCTTGCTTTGTTGGTAAATAAGCATCCTGAGATCTTGATCACACAGATTAAGGTTTCATCTTTTTCTTTCTGCCAAATGAATTCCTGCCTTGCTGGAGTCTCTGGCCACCTAAATTACGATGCTATTCAGCACTATATTTTGGGGGACTGACCACTTACTCAGCTGTAGGTTTACGTTTACTAACATGTTCAGCTGTGTACTTATGAATCAAAAAACACTCACACTTTCTGACCCCACATTTTGGCCTCTGCAGTCCACCACGGTCAATGCTGGAGGTAGAGACAAAGTCAGAATCAACTTCATACACTTTCACTCATTTACACCATTAAACAGTTAGTCGGTGACAGAGAAACGATGTGAGAGCTGCTGTTGCCCATCTGTCCATTCTTGAGTGTCCCGTCTTTCTGTTTGTTCATACCTGAGAGTGTCCTGTTTGCAGTGCGATTCTTCCAGTCCCGCAGACAGCAGCTTCACTCTTGAGTCTCCTGGATGATTGCAGCTCAGGTCCAGCTTTCTCAGATTGGAGGGGTTGGAGCTCAAAGCTGAGTCCAGAGTTTTACAGCCTTTCTTTGTGATCAGACTGCCTGACATACTAAACACACACACAAACAGATGCGTTTGACCACCAACAAGAACTACCTTTCTCTGTCGTACTGAGATGTATCTCAGTAGACCTCGTAGGAGAGACTGATTGATGTCGAGTGAAAGACCCAGGAAGAAGCAAACTAAAAAATCCCGGTGTCCGTTTGGACTCTGTAAGGCCTTGTCTACAGCAATCTGGTAGAAATGTGTTGATTTGCCTCCTAACTTTTATAACCAAGTTAAGATAACCAAGAAATGTTTGTTCTTCTCACAGCAGATTGACACCAGTGTTGATGAATGGCAGATGGTCTTTCTGTTTGTCTATACCTGTGTAGATCCTCCAGTCCAGCAGACACCATCTTCACTCCTGAGTCTCCTGGATGATTGTAGCTCAGGTCCAGCTCTCTCAGATGGGAGGGGTTGGAGATCAGAGGTGAGGACAGAGAAGGACAGCCTTTCTTCTTGATCAGACTGTCTGAAAGACTAAACACACACACACACACACACAAACAAACAGGACCTCAGTGTAAACTGTCTAAAGTAAAATTAGTTCTATGTTATATCGAAGGTGGGTTAAATTCAAGGGCAACTTCAAAAGAAAGATCCATTTGTTCCCAGATCCAATTTCCAGGGACACTAACAAACCAAGCTACATCCATCACCTTGATAACGCCCACACAAAGGTTAAATAGGTGGGATTTCCTGCCAGTCAGTCAGAACTGAAAAAGCCTATTGAATGAGAGGTGAAACATGTTCGAGTATCTTCTTCAACCAAGTCCAGATGCCCTTGATTTTAATCCACCTGGATGACTGAGAATCTTCACAGACATTCTATATTATACTTTTACATAAGTCCTCTGTTCATACTGTTGGTTCAGGCAGAGCACTGAAGTCATGCTTGTACTGGTTGACTAGCATCAGCTCTTTCTAATATTCTAGATGTTCTAATATTCTAGATGTTCTAATATTCTAGATGTCTAGATGCTCTTTCTAGATGGCGCTGAGCATAGTGGCCTCGGTGGTAGGTGCTCTTTGTTTTGTTCTGTTTTTGTGTGTTAATTCAGTTTTTGGCTGTGATTCCCGGTGCTCTTTTACCAGAGAAGAGCTCACGAACATCAGGGGAACAACTCCAGCAGATTTAGTTCCCACTTTTCTCACGTCATCAGTGGAATTATTGGACATTAAGTGTCCAACCAGAGAGGGTAACACTTTAGATCACTGCTACACCACAGTTAGCAGTGCCTATCACGCCGTCACACTGGGATACTCTGATCAAGTCATGATCTTCCTGATTCCTGCTTACAGGCAAAAAATAAAGCTCTGTAAACCTGTAGTGAGGACATCAAAGAAATGGACTAGTGAAGCTGTTGAGGATCCTCAGGCGTGTTTGGACTGCACTAACTGGGATGTTTTCAGGACTGCTACCAACAATCTGGACGAGTTTACAGAGGCTGTGACGTTCTATGACAGCTTCTGTGAGGACACTTGTATACCAACTGCACCAGGGTGAGTTATAACAATGACAAACCCTGGTTTACAGCCAAACTCAGACAGCTAAGGTTGGAAAAGGAGGAGGCATTTTTGGGTTGGGGACGAGCCAGATGCAGAAGTACAGGTTTAGCAAGGAGGTGCGAGAAGCTAAACGACTATACGCAGAGAGGCTAAAGAACCAGTTCTCTGCAAACAATGCTACTTCTGTCTGGAGGGGGTTGAGACTCCTAACTACAAACCCAAAGCCCACCACTCCATCAACGACTCTCGCCTGGCAAATGAGCTGAACCAGTTCTACTGCCGCAAATAGGACACCATCCCCCGTGACTCCTCCACTCAGCTTCAAGCCCTGTCCACCATCTCCTCCCCCCACTCCTCAGAGTTGACCATCTCCACCCCTTCCCTCCTCTCTCCATCTCAGGGGGGGATGTCAACAGAGGAGGCAGAAACCCCACAAAGCAGCTGGGCCGGACTCTGTCTCCCCATCCACCCTGAAGCACTGTGCTGATCAGCTGTCTCCAGTGTTCACAGACATTTTTAACACCTCACTGGAGACATGCCATGTGCCAGCCTGCTTCAAAGCCTCCACCATCATCCCTGTCCCCAAAAAATCAAGGACCACAGGACTGAACAACTTCAGATCTTGCTAATTGCCTATAATTTCCACCTGTTGTCTATTCCATTTGCACAACAGCATGTGAAATTGATTGTCAATCAGTGTTGCTTCCTAAGTGGACAGTTTGATTTCACAGGAGTGTGATTGACTTGGAGTTACATTGTGTTGTTTAAGTGTTCCCTTTAATTTTTTGAGCAGTGTAGTTCCAGAGCTTTAGAAGTGTTATCTTTGAACTTCTGACACAGCCCCATTGTCTGCAAGATCTTTATTTACCCCTCGGTGGACATATTGGACCATGTTCAAAGCTTGTAAAGTGGATGCGACTATCCAGGGTTGCGACTATAAGCAACCCTGGATAAATGACAGCATTCGCAGCCTAAAAAGGGAATGCAGGAAAGCAGAGCGCAGATGGAAAAAATCCAGTCTCCAAGTCCATTACCTCAGTCTGAAGGATTTATTAATTAACTACAATAACTTGGTTAAGGATGCGAGAACACACTATTTTTCTGAACTCATTACTACACATAAACACAATCCCAGGTTTCTGTTTAAGACTGTGGATCAGCTGGTAAACCCAACCCCTCCTTGTGCCTCAGCTGGAAGTATTACCCCCGCGGCCTCTTACTCAGAGGTCCCTCACCAGCAACAAGAGAGTTTTAACCAGTTTTATCCCATCGACTTGTCTGAGCTTTTAAAAACAGTATCACAAATGAGAGTGTCCT
>NC_060169.1:1475075-1499539 GCF_021292245.1 Micropterus dolomieu | reverse complement strand
TTATGGACATATGTACCTGCTCTGTTGCGCTTATCACACGACCCTGGGCCCCGACAAAAAGTACTGAGATTAAACTTGTCCCAGATGGAAAGTAAACTCCTTTGATCGGCGCCGTTGAGCCAATCAGAATTCAGCAAAAACGAGGATCGTTCCAAGTTGGGAGCGGCCGCTCGTATCCGCCCTCTACGTTGAAAGTATTAGTTTGGCCCGGTCTGACAGAAACAGACAGCGTTCGCTGCAGCTGGCCGGCCGGCGTGGAAGCAGATCTTTTAAAGTTGAACATAAGAAATTGAAAATTAAAAACTCTTGAGCACCGGCAGGTTCGGCCTGAAATGGACCAGCCGTTGTTCACGAAATTCCCGATGGCCAAACCGCCCCTGGTAACAGTAAATGTACAGTGTAGGTAACAGTGTGTCCATTAATTCAAGTCTGTCTGTTCATCTCCAACTGCTAGAAAAGTGAAGGCGGTTAGAGCGACCAGACAGCTCCTCTTCAGACTGTGGTCTGGAAGCTGAGCAGGAAAGCTGATTTATTATCATTCATCCACATACCGAGTACGCAAATGAAGGAAATGTAGTTTCTCACAGTCCTTGGTGCTCAAAAACAAGATGACAATAATCAACTTACAAGACACAGTACAACATGCAACATTAACTAAACAGACGAGACACTTGGCTACACTCGGCACTTTACCACAACGTCCGAGAGCGGTAAGCGTAAAGGCGGGGGGCTTGCCGTTCTAGTTAACAACAGATGGTAAGACCTCTTCTGGACCCCCTCCAGTTCGCCTACCAGCCAAGACAGGGAGGACGCCATCATCTTCCTGCTCAACCGCATCTACGCCCACCTGGTCAAGCCGGCGAGCACTGTGAGGGTCATGTTTTTGAAGCTGACAGCGATGCAGGTGGATGCCCCCCTGTTGACTACCTGACTGGCAGACCACAGTATGTGCGCCTGCAACACTGTGTGTCAGACAGCGTGGTCAGCAACACCGGGGCCCCGCAGGGGACGGTCCTCTCTCCCTTCCTCTTCACCATCTACACCACAGACTTCAACTACCACTCAGAGTCACCTTCAGAAGTTTTCTGATGACTCTGCTGTGGTTGGATGTATCAGCAGGGGGGGGGGGCTTTGTCACACGGCGTGATCAGAACCATCTGCAGCTCAACGTGACAAAGACTAAAGAGCTGGTTGTGGATCTAAGGAGAGCCAAGGCACCAGTGAGCCCCGTCCATCCAGGGGGTCCCTGTGGAGGACTACAAATACCTGGAGTGCACATGGACAATAATCTGGACTGGGCCAAGAACACTGAGGCCTCTACAGGAAGGGCCAAAGCCGTCTCTATTTTCTGAGGAGGCTGAGGTCCTTCAGCATCTGCAGGACGATGCTGAGGATGTTTTATGAGTCTGTGCTGTCCTGTTTGCTGTTGCATGCTGGGGCAGCAGGCTGAGGGTAGCGGACGCCAACAGACTCAACAAACTGATCCAAGGCCAGTGACATGGGGATGGAGCTGGACTCTGTCGGTGGTGTCAGAGAGGAGGATGCTGTCCAAGCTACATTGTTCCTATTGTATAAGCGGGAGTTTCGAGACGTCTGAATGTGCACCTCTGCCAACAAGTTGCTCTGAGCAGGTGGAGTGCTGCTTAATATAATCGATCGACCTTGAGGGTGCACACGTTGTCTCACAGCTTTGTTGTGTATTCACTGTGTTTATTTATTCCTTTATTTCCCCGGCTGTTTATGGACAGCCACATTACAGATCGGGTCATGGAGTGTATTGACGACTTAGAGATAACTGCAGGTAACGAGCTGATTATGGGAAAAACACCTCAACACAACAACAACGCGGGATCCTCCATTTGTCATCGAGCATTTTAACACACTGCTGTGAGGGTGTTGGTTGGTGTTTCTCAAACACGTGGCGAGTCCTCGACATGTTTGGGCTGATTGTACAAACAGACACAATCAAAGTATTACTGAGGTTTATCTAAAAAAAAACAAAGGACCTGTGATCACTTGAAACTTTTAACAAGAACAGGATTTTGCCTGATGATTCTTTTCTAAATGTTATGTTCACCTTTCCTTTTATTATAAGTCCTCACTGACAGCCCTGCCTGCTCCCCTCTGAAGGCCATACAGCGGCCATCTTGTCTTCCCACCGGCCTTCTTCATGGATTATGGAACAAGGCGCCACCATTAGTGACACGCTGGGACTTCATCCTCTCTTGCAGAATAGAAAGTTAAACATGGAGTTTCACCGTGCTGCTTTGATCCAACTCTCCTCTATCTGCTCTGTTTGCATTTTTCACCTCATTATATTCAAAAAGAAAACATCCACTTTAACATCTTCCACGCTGGACAGAAATGAACCACTGTCAGTCCAACGCTTCACCAAATCGGGTGTTGATTCTCTCTCCTACATTTTATTCCCTTATTTCCCATCTATCTAAAACACTTTCTTCTCTAAATGCTTATCTGAATCTCAGCGAAGTGTCGTCTGTTCAAACCGTCATCATCTGTCACTGAACTTCCTAACAAAGCCGTCATGTAAATGGGCTCAGTCAGCTGTGTCCTCCATCTCTGGTCCTCCTCTCCACCACATATATCATCCAGATAATAACCCTCATCTACCCCACCCCATGCCCGGGGTGACCACGACACCCCCACACCCACCTCCAGGCACCTCCAGCCCAGTGGGATTTATGATCAAAGACATACATCCCAGTGGCGGCGGGGGGTGGGGGGGGTCCTGCTGTTCTGACTAGAGACCTCCAGTGAAAAGTGGCTGCAGAGGCTCATGGGTACTGTAGTATTGGGAGTCGCCATTGTTTCGCAGTTTTTTAAGACATCTCGTGTTTTGTATTTTCCATGTGTGGAGGAGGCTTGTTGTCAGTTACCGATCGATAGTGAGCGTTGCGTCTTCTTCACTCTCATGAATGACTCCACACACCTCGGTCATGTTTCAGCCGGTGTGTGTGTGGCTGTGACATGAGGCTACTGTCTGTGCACAACCGTGAAACACGGCGCAGTGCAGCGTGTTTGTAACGTTCAATGTGACCGGTAGAAAATCGGATATTTGACACTGCTCGGCCCCGGTCACCGCTCGTTGCTTATTAAGCTGAAAACCGACTAATTACAGTCCCCAGCTGATCAATCAGCGCATCTCTAGCTGTGGAAGATGACTTACTATCCAACAAGCTACCAAACGAGCTAGGTAATGTTATAGTAATATGATGGGCTCAAAGAAAAAAGATTAATTTATAAATGACTCAGCATCATCTGTATTAAAGACTAAATAATCAGAGCAACAGATGTTTAAAGTGAATAAAACATTACTGCAGTTCCATTCAAAGTGGTTTTCTGCGCTATTCACTTCAGTCATGCTAACAGCTCTGAGAGGCTGTACTAATGCTAATATGCAGGTATAATGTTTACTATGTTCACATTAGCTATGAATGTCATCGGTTGTGCATAAATTTGGTCAGAAAGTCTTGGACACGTTAACATGTTGACCTGATGATGGCGCTAGATGGAAAATCAAAGGATCACCAGAGTTCTTCACACAGTTCGTCCTGAGGGGAACATGAAGAACTACATATCATCACAATCCATCCAACAGCTGCTGAGGTGTTTCGGTCTGAATCAGTCCGAGCCTCGCTGCTAGCATGGCTAAAATGTTCTTTGTTAGAGAGTAAGGTGGAACAGAAATCATTTTTACGGGCTGTGCGTAGCCCCTCGGGTGCTTCCGGTTACTCTGTGGCTTCGGGCTCCATCCACACTCCTACCATTTGATTTAAAACTTAGACCTTCTGCTATGTTTTTGCCTCCCGTCCAGACTAAAACGGCGAATCCGAACACCTAAAACAGAGAAGTCTGAAAACGCTGCTGACCCCGTTTTAGTTTTAAACTCCGAGGTAGCGTGTTTAGGGGCAAATGGAGGACTTTGAAAACGATGGCGCAGACGCTCACCTTGGGCTTGCTGATTGGGGTCTTATCAGTCATGGCGTATCCTTCCCTGATTCGTCAGGCTCCTATCACATGACCCTCTCTGGAAGAAAACAAACATCAGCCTGGACTACCAGCGGTGAATGCAACATGGATAACGAATTACAAGCGTAACGGACCTTGATTTCTAGCTAGAAGCTCTAATATCGTCAAATCTGCTGCAACTGCACAGCAGACAATCTGCTTCCTGTTTACACCGGCACGCCAGACCGTTCTCATCTCAGGGCGTCAAATACCAACGCTTTCAGAAGAAATATGACAAAGCTTAGTTCTTTGACGCTAAAGGTACCCTTCAGACTCACATCCGATGTGCTAGCGGGTGGGGTTAGCCTCCTTTGACAGTGGCGTTTCATACGGACGCTGAAGGATACCTTTAGCGTCAAATAATTATGCTTTGTCACGCTGTCTGAAAGCGTCGTAATGACGCACTGAGATGAGAATGCGTTGGGCATGCACATGGCCAGTGTCCGTGAACGGTCACGTGATGTGCGTTTTACTACGGACGGAGATCAGGCAGCTAAAACACTGATGTGGACGAAAACAGTTTTAAACATAGTAATGTGGTTGCAGCCACAGAGCTCCATGTTTTGAAGGTAAAGATGACGATAAAGGTGTAATATTTTGTGCCCTAACAGGTGAAACCAAGCTAAGGGTGGAGTCACAGTGAAGTCTGTACATGCCCACACCGTCCTGGAGTCTAATCAGCAAAAATAAGTGAAATTTAACTTCTGTTTGATTTCCAACTCAGAGTAAAGCTTAATGTCTCTCAACATGAAACAAGATGTCTCCTGGATAATTCTTTCAAGACAAGTTGATGATGAAATGATCCCTGACAGTTCCCAATATGGCTTTAAAAACATTCCTGCTAAAGTACCACAGAGTTTGATCACAGCATTGGAGTCACTCGGCACCAGACGCTCCTCTGCAGGTGGTCGCCCAGTTATTTGATAGACATCTTTCACACAGCCTGGATGAGTTTGTTTGAACCCAAAGAAATAGAAAAAAAAGAACATACACATAATTAACAAATGAACGTAAGGAACGTAAAGAAACCAACAACTCACAGTTTTTTTTGTTCCAGAGTTGATGTAGTTTGTGGGGATTTTTTCCTCCTAAGACTCCAGTCTGGCTGGTTTTATCAATCTTCCCTGGTCTGTCTCCTCAGCTTTCCAGTCGGTCCTGCTGAGAGACTCCATCTCATCGCCGGCTCCGTACAGGCTGAGCCGGGCCCCAATGAGTTATTATTACATCCTGAGAATATGCAAATTGAAGCAGCTCGACGGTGTGTGTTTTTGATGGAAGAATACAAATCACCGTAGACATGACACTTTTTTAATTTTCCTGATGAATGCAATGCTTCAGAAAGAGGAAGGATTGATGACGGGGTGTAATGAACTCTTTAGCAGAGAGACTCTGAGGTTTTTCATTACACTGTCCTGTGTGAAGACGCTCGTCCACAAATCTGTCCCGGCCAGCTCATCGCTGAACCTCGGAGCAGAGCCGTACCGTGCCGGTCCAGGCCGCTGGCTAACGCACAGAGTCAACCAAGTCTGCCTTTACAGGTGTCATCAGTGGTGGATGCATCAAAACCAGAAGGAAATATAAATACTCGGTTAAAAAGCATTTAAAACCTTACTTTAGTAAAAGTACTCACATCAAAATATACTTAAAATACCACAAAATAAAAACACTAATTTTACAGAATACTTTAGAATATTACATATTATATTATTGCTGCATTACTGTGTTCATCACAACAGCGAGTTCTTTGCCATGAGGTGCCATGTTGAACTTCAGTATGACGGAGTGTGAGAGCGATAATAGCAAATTTAAGACACCTGCTCCACATTCACACCTGAGACCTTGTAACACTAACGAGTCACATGACACCGGGGAGGGAAAATGGCCAATTGGGCCCAATTAGGAAATTTTCACTTAGGGGTGTCCTCACTTTTGTTGCCAGCGGTTTAGACATTAACGGCTGTGTGATGTGTTATTTTGAGGGGACAGCAGATTTACACTGTTATACAAGCTGCACACTCACTACTTTACACTGTAGCAAAGTGTCATTTCAGTGTTGAAACATGAACAGATATAATTAAATATTTACAGAAATGTGAGGGGTGGACTCACTTTTGTAAGATACTTTATATCTCTTCCCAGAAGGCAGCAGGGTGAACAGGCTGTGACTGGGTGGGTACTGTCCTTTAGGATCCTTTGGGATCTGCGTAGGCACCTCACCTCACCGATATCACTGATGCTCAGGAGATGGGTACCAATGATCTTCAGTTTTAATCACCGTGCACATCCCATGCCAGTTTGTGATGTTTCCAGTAGGGCTGCTTTCTGTTGCTCCTCTGTAAAAGCTGACAAGAACTTGGCGTGGGAAGTTGGCCTTCTTAAGCTTCTGAGCTTTCTCCACCAGCGTGGAGACGTGAGACGACCACGTCAGGTTCCTCTGTGATGCTGATTCCCAGGACCCTGAAACTGTTCACCTGCTCCACTGATGCTTTGCCTGTAAGGACTTTGAGTGGACGCGTGAAGACATCATATAACCTTTAAATCAGGAAGTCTAATGCCGGAGAGGGAAGATCACAGGAACGTTATGTCTCCTGCAGGGTTTCAGGTAACGGTTCGATGTTTTCTGTTTTCTTGGACCTTTGATGGGAACCTCCAGTCAGCCTTTGTGTGTGTGTGTGTGTGTGTGTGTGTGTGTGGTTTAAACAGAGTAATAGCCTCCATTCATTATGAGGCCAGTTGATTTTCATTTACTCTCTGGGCTCCGACAATTAAAAGGGAGCAGCTGAGGAGGTGATGGAGGGCCCGGGACGCCCAGAGGTCGCCCACCACTTTAAGTGATAAATTAAATACTATTATCAAGACTCCTCCCCCCACCCCCTCCACACACACACACTTCCCATCACTGTAGCTGAAACACACCAACACTTAGCAGAGCTGAACTATCAGATAAACTACGGTACGGAAAGCAAACAACAAAACATTTCTGACCTGTAGCCACGAACATGTGTGAGCCAAGCTGTCAGGCAACGTCTCCGGATAATAATGATATGTCTAATTAATTTAATGTTTAATGTAACCTTCGTTTAACAAGGCCAGTCCCACTGAGGGCAGAGACCTCTCCAAGATGGCCGCATCAGAAGACAAACAGATAAAACAACTATACGAACAGCTCGCTGTCACTAAAGAGTCAAATGATCCAGACCTTGCGAGATGAAACGAGGACGACGTGGCAACTCATCCTCCGTTTCATCTGTGTCTTTCTGCGTCTACCTGCTGTCTTGTGCCATCATTGTGTCTTTCTACCGTCCATTCATCTTGTTGTCCTCCCTGCTGTCTTGTCATGTTGTCGTCTTGTGCCGTCCACTCTCATTTTCTGTCCTCTCAATTTGTTGTCCTCTTTTTCTTGTACTGTGATCCTTTCTGTCACCTGGTGTCGTCCTCCCTGTCCTCTTTTTTTCGTTGTCCTCTCAGTTGTCCCATGTTGTCCCTGACATGTCACATCCCGTACTGTTTCCACTCTCATCTTGTTATCCTGTCCTCCCTGTCCTCTTGTTTTTGCTTTTTCGTTTAATTTTGCATTTGCCTCTGTCGTTTTTGTCTCATCACGTCGTCTTCCCTGGCACCTTGTCCTGAAGCCTTCCCTGTTCCATTGCTTTATTGTACTCCATGTTGTCTCATGTTGACCTCCCTGTCCTCTTGTGTTCTGCTCCCTTAAAACTCTTATTGTTATTGTCCCTTTGCCATTTTGTCCTCACTATGTCCCCTTGTTTTGTAGTCTTTCCTGATCTCTTCTTTCGTTGTCCTCCCAGTTGTCCCATGTTTTCCCTAACAGCTCATATCCAGCACTGTTTCCCCTCTTGTCTTGTTATGCTGTCCTTCATGTCCTCTTGTTTCGTTGTCCTTCCAGTTGTCCCATGTTGTCCCTGACATCTCATGTTTACATGTACATTTTTATTCATTTAGCAGACGCTTTTATCCAAAGCGACTTACAATTGCTATATATCAGAGGTCGCACGCCTCTGGTTTACGCGGGGAATTGAACCAAAGTCATGCGTCTTATCCATTGAACCATAACCACCACCCCCCATCATGTCCCGTGCCGTTTCACCTCTTGTTTTATTATCCTGTCCTCTTCTTTCATTCTCCTCTCCATCATCTGTCCATGTTTAAGTCCCACCTTTCTGTCTGTCTGTCCTCCTGTAAATCTGTGTGTGCGACAGAAACCTGGACCGGGATCGGAGTCCGGCGGAGCCTCGTCCACAAAACAAAACACATATTAGCATTGGAGAGCAAACTAACACATTAGTGAGCAGTTCATCTGATGGGACGGGGAGCTCGGCACAATTAGTCATCCGGCGGGGGGACAAACACAATTACAGAGAAGCAATAACAGAGTGCAGAGACAGGACGGGAGAGAAAAAAAAAACAAACTCCTGACCTCTGCATCTCAGCTCCATTTAAATGTTTGATGTCTCATTGAATTAGTATCACAGTGTGAAAGACAAAGCTAATGGAAATGAGCCAGAGACAGGCGGTACTGCTGATTGGGCCTGATATAATTAGAATAATATCACGTCCGGCGTTAATAACAAGGAAAGGAAATAAATAACGGGGAGATCAGTTAATAGCGCCGCGGTAAAACGGCTGCGTTTTAAATATGCCGAGGCCAGCGCTTCTTTCTGTTTACTCATGGGCCGCTGATCGTCTGAATACTGATGCGGCGGAGCGATCAGCGGTGAAGGATCCTCCGCTCTCAGCTCCCGGGCAGGGGGCTTTTTCATCTTGATTATTCATCTTGATAAATACATAAGGACGGACAAAATTATAGCTGTTTTTCAGGCGGCGCTGGTTTATACTGGTGAGAATTAGCTCTGCTGATAGATGGCCGGACCAAGTGTGAGAGGCAGAGGCGCTGCTCACACTTCACTGGGACTCTCTGGTGGATTTTCTGGGTCCACAAATATTAATTTACCTCCTGACAGGAATGAAGATGTTGTTTTGGTGCAAGCGTACTCAACAGTTTTAATTGTTTTCCTCCCAAGGAGAATATTATTTGTCATTTTTAGGAAATTATCAGGAAATTGCAACTGCTGAAAATAAACAGAGGCTCATTTTTACTCTCAGGCAGCATTTTCAGGACGGTTTAATGAGTCTGTCGTCCATGTTCTGTTAGCGTGTTTGTGTTGTTCCTTTTTTCTTCTCCAGTAAATTATAGTTTTTTCTTCTTTTTTGGACTTACTGTCCCCAATCAAAACTTCACCTTTAAGTCTCTTTACAATCATGTTTTTTCAGTAGTGCAAAAATCAGACGCCTGGCTGCCGTTTATTTACAGAAATTAATAAATAAATATTTGTCTTTTATTTATTACTCTACATTCTCTGTGTTGCTGTGAGCCAAACAAATCTCACACATTTGATGCTCTTAATATCTCCTGTAAGCGTTAAATAGATCCTAACTTGATTATTTTTCATTATACTCAACTTGACTATTTAAAGGTAAAGTGTTTTTGTAATAAAATATACTAAATTAAATTAAAAACACAGTAATACTCTCAAACTAAGAAATGTGGCTCATTTAAATATTATAATTCAATGAAAAAGTGTTTGAGGAGGTCTGAAAAGTCATTTTAGTGTCTACATCTTAGTGCAGTGACAGTATAGGTACAGACAGGAAATGAGGGCAGAGAGGGGTTGGTTTTAAAATATCACTGACTTCATGTTTAAGCTCTTTAATTATCTCCTTAAAGTTTCACAATATGCAGTTTCAAAGTTAAAGAAGGATCTTATCTCCACTCAGTACCTCATTGGGTCCAATCACAATGTTCTGTCAACACAGACACAATTTATATTTGTCAGCCGTCAGAGTTTGTGATACGGTTCATATTGTTATAATATAATATCTATATATGATTTATTTATAATTTATGGAAACTTTACTTTAGTTAAGTTAGTTCAGTTATTAGTTATTTAGCAGCATAAAAAATAAAATAAAAAATGCGTGCTGCATTAGGCTGGTCTGAACGTTGAGGAAACGTCTCAGCTTGTGTCCTGAAACACGACGCCTTTATTTTGAAGGTGTGCGTGTCATCCTGAGTCTCTTCTTCTTCTGCAGCACTTTTTAAGGTGTGTCTGAGTGCGTGTCGAGCGAGAGGAACCTCATTAATGTCACATCCTGCAGCGTTTCAGCGCCAACACGACCTGCCGGCTTCACCTGACGAAGAAGAAGGGAATCAAACAGCTGATTGGCACGCGCCGAGGCACTCTGGGTAAAAAAAAGAAGAGGAAACATAGAGAAGGGGACGTGAACATCCATCGCACTTCAAATATTATCTCACGGCGTCAGGACTGATGGAGCGCCGGGCCGCTCCCATCATCCATCTGCTGAGGGAACAAGGTCTGAGACTCCATTACTCTAAATCTACCTCCCGCTCCCCCTGATCTAATACACATTTGAATCAATCAACAGTGTGCATTCTGATCACAGCGTAATGGATTATGAAGAGCGAAGGTTGGCGTGCAGAGAAGCTGAGACTGAGATACAGCCAGCAGTTACGTCCAGAACGACAGCGGGGTCTGCGGCGAGTTAATAACTCCTCTGTGGGATTAATCCAGACAAGAAGAAGAAGACGCCGCCTGGTCGATGACTTCCTGTTAATAATATTCCTGTGCGCTGCGGAGGCGGCGATCTTGAATTGTTCCGCTCTGCGTTGCCGTCGCCTGAATTAACCCCTCCTTCCTCAGAGCGCCGTTGGAGACGACCTGACGGGATTAAAGCAGCGCTCATCACCTGAAACACACACTCCACCTCAGAGAGCGTGTGTGAACATACCTCCTGTCTTCAGTCTCACTTCACGCAGGAACGGCCGCCATGTTTGAGACGACAGGGAGGTGAACTGTGTTTCAGCGCCGCAGCAAGTTCAGTGTCGTCAAAAGTTCTTAACAGACTTGTAACATTTGGACAGGCTGAACACAAGAGACCCTCAGAAGCCGAGTCGACCTATAACTCCTCTGATTTAAAACGAAGACAAACCGACTTAGCAGACAGCTCCGGTTATTAGAGGGTCTGTCCACAGCCATGATGCCAAGTGTGTCTGTCCTCCTCTTTGGTCCAGACTGAAACGTCCAGACCTTAATGTTGATCCTGAACTATAATAACTCTCTGGGTCCAAACGCCTGCAGAGCTAAAGACATTCCCGTCATCCTCAGCGTACACTGTGTTTTTACTGCTAATAGCCAATTTGTCAGAGTGAGCTTTTAGGTTACAGGTTGGTCTGTCCTCAGCAGACGGCCGTACAGGTCGATGATGCAGCAGCTTATTACGACCCATATTTAGGTGTTTTGTTAGGCCGCCACTTCTAGTGGCAGAAGAAGTCAGTATAAAGAGCGACAAAGTCTGTGTAAGGAGGTGGCGAGGTGGATGAATGAGTCAAATAAACTCAGGACTTTCACTCAGGAGGTCGAGGTTCGAGTCCCGTGTGAAAGAAAGTCAAAGGTGACACGTCTAAAGTTAAATAACGTTTTGTAGATGACTTACGTAACAACCTTATTTTAACCCAAAACACCATCTTTTCCTTTAAACTAACCAAATTACGACCATTTACCACGTGTTAAACGTCACATGACGTAACATACTGACGGTCCTGTCCTGTCGCTGGACTGGTACTTGCCAACGCTCGTACACGTCATTTTGGGAATCTTGACAGTCGACCTATTTAGCTGTTCAGGTTTGAGGATGTGTTGTTCAGGTGTAGCCCGCTGTGCTGACGCAGACTTCCGTGCAAATGATACTGGATTTTGGTTTGATGCCAACAACGATCTTTGCGAGATTAAAAATATCTGCGTAATAACATATCGGCTAATATTTATGAGAAGCCGCCTAGGCCAAAATTTAATACTTTGCTTGCACATACATACATACTGTCATGCCTATGTATGTATGTATGTATGTATGTATGTTGTGCAAGGGGTGGTGACCGGAGTTCAAGTCCATTATGACATGTCCAATGTGTCCTTGATCAAGACACTTAACCCCTAGTTGTTCCAGAGGCGTGCGACCTCTGACATAAAGCAATTGTATGTTGCTTTGGATAAAAGTGTCAGCTAAATGAATAAAATTATACAGTTACATATATACATACACATTTATATATAAACAAAACAGAAATGGAAATTCATCAAAAACAGTCTATCTTGTTCATTTACTCAGGCAAATAATTTGGATAAAAGCGTCAACTAAATGAATGGTAATGATTGTTATTATTATGTATGTGAGGTTAAGTAAGTATATATGCGCGAAGCAAATATGTATGTGCAAGCAAAATATTACATTTTGGCCTTGGCGGCTTCTCATATATGTTCATACTTTTCTTTTATACATATAAACTCTGAACCAAACGTCAACATTTCTGATCAGGATCCGTATGTGTGGTGTTTGGGACATTTTATGATGTAAAACTGAACTTGTCAGCGCTCGCTGATGATGGAGACACTGTTTCCAAATAAAGTCACTCTCAACATTTCTTACTCATCAGCCAACATACCCAATACTGATAAATCTCTGATGAGCTAACGATCAGATAAGCAATCAGATTTAGATGTAGCTGCGGTTTTCACGAGCACAGAGGAAACAGTCCGTGGACGTATTGAGAACATCAGAGGGTTAAACAGACTGCTCACTGACGTAGTTACACTTTGCGTGGAGGACAGATTACGTACGAGTTCTGAATAGACGGATGCGTTTACACGTTCTGAGATCAGATAGTTACTCGAGATGCATGAAGTGACTCTGTGACTCGCTCCCAATTAAGCCTAAATATGTAAAGAGAAGCCTTGTTAGACTTCCTCCCTCCTAAATCCAGAAACGCATTAAAAACCTCATAAACTCTGCAGAAATACAACTCTTCTTTATTCTACTTAAATAAAATCATAATATTAAAAAAATACAAAACTCCAGCAGATCTGCTCGGATGTTTTCGACTGCTGTTACAAAAAAAGGACAGGCAGTGTTTTCATTTCCAAGAACTAGAGGGGAATCAGAGATTAAAGAGATAAAACTTCTGTCTTTTATGTCTTAAGCACTTTGCTAATTAGCGGAGCGGCAGCAGAGACGGAGGATGAATACATTTTGGTAAATGGAATAAAAAACAGGACTGAGAACAACAGAGCGAATGAACGACCCCCCGGGGAGCCGAGGGTCGCTTCATTACATGTCGATGGAAATGATGCAAGCAGCTGCACATTATCCTGCTCTGCACTGTAAAAAACTGTTGTTTCACATCATTAGGATGCCTTCATTTATTTTACTCCAGGTCACGGGATTCCTGTGGGATTCACGCGGGATGGGTTTCAGTTTCCCTGTTCATCACGGGACAGGAAAGAAAGTCAACAGGAGAGGGCAGGACGGGAGCTATACATCAGTTTTTATATATAAATATGCAGTTCTAATGTGAATAAATGCTGTTTTCTGATTTTTGTATTGCCTCTGGTGTGGAGCTGCACTGATAAGGACTCATAACGACACGGAGTCGGTATGAAAATGATCATTTTATGAGTGGTTATCATCTCGTCATGTGGTGGAGGGTTAATTAATAAAATAAATATATAAATAAATAAAAAGAAACGAGAGGAGAGATGACTGAGGAGCAGGGAGAGGAGAAGATATATTAGGAGAGCAGAACAAACTTTTTAAATATGTTAATAAATACGACGATCTGCTAAACCTCGGCCACAATAACTGTCTTCATCTAAAAATGCATAGATTTCTGTTTATATGACAATGGTTGTATCTAATATCATATAGCAAACAATTAAACAAGAAAAGGTAAATACCAGGGCTGTCTAAAGATTTACATAGTCACGTTAGCGTGTTAGCTCTAATCTTGAAGCTGCAGAGCTGCAGTCTGTATTCATTAGTCAGAGTAACTCACACTGTACATTTCCAGCTAAACTGACCCTTTCACCCCCGGTGTGCCAGGTTGTGCCCGCTGACAATTGCATGCACGTCGCGGTTCCTCGCAGGTCTATTCCAAGTACTGTTTTAAAATGAGATAATATTCTTTGTGTGGTTAATCAATGGAGATAAATGACTCGAACGTCCCGCAAAGTTCACGCACAACTCGTCACAACTCGTCACAACACCGGCGCTTTATTAAAAGCTTCTTTCTTTTCAGATTTTTTTTTAAAGCATTATACGTTGACATTTATATCACAATATGCTGTACAGTATATTAAGTTATTGGGAGAAAACCGCTAGTTCTATGTAAAATCAGACATTGAGCACCTCCATATAGCCAAAATAGTATGATCCTTGTTTTTATAACACCTCTGCGAAGATTCGACTGTGAGTCGAATCAGGCTCCTCCTATCAAAGCGCCAAATCTCCGACCATTCAGGGTCACACTTAGTGAATACAATGTGAGACAGTATTGTAAATATAATAAATTAAAAGTCTGAAAACATCACCAGCACAGCCACACTTCCATTGATTAAAAGTCACATCTCACTCAGATAGATGTGTCACAACGCAACACAGTCCAAACTCTTCGGGTGAAAAAGGTGACAAAGATGAAATCGTGTGGATCTTCTCGACTTTCCAAATGGTATCGGACCAAGTGGATCAAATTTTTAAAGTGACACATCTTGCGGCAGTTGTGAAGCTCAAAAGAAAGTCTCCACCGTTTTACAGCCGTTGGTAAACTGGCTTCAACGCTCGGAGAACTTCCTGGGGGCTTTGAGGAAATGTGATTCTACCAAGCCGACCAGTCAGTACCTGTTGCTACCTGTAGGCTACAGCGTTTTCTGCCAGGGTTTTGACATCTCACAAGTTTGCATCCCAGACTAAATTATGACAACTTTTAATCAGGTCGCACAAATCAGCTGTTTATATGTTGTGAACTTGTTTTCCAAGGACGGTTAAATGAAGGGCAGCTGGACTCAGGTGAAGATACTGGAACACGTTTCCCCTCTTCATCATGTGACCTGGATGAGACAGACAACTCAGTAGCTCATGATTAATCCCCGCCTCCAGCTTCACTGTGACATTCATATACAGGATCGAGAGAAATAAAACTAACACAATCAATTAAAATCAATACAGTTTTCTTCTTGTGCTGCAAATACAACTGTCGGTCAGTTTACAAAACAGGCACCACAGGAATTGTGAACGTTTAATTTGTAGAGAACTTTTAAACCTTCTGGTGCTGTTGGTTAAAAAGCTGACCGTGACTCTGACAGTAGAGAGTCAGCGTGGACTGAACGACGGCCGCTTCAGTGGCGTTTACGGGTCGAGCGTAGTGAGCTCTCAGAACCCAAAAGGGTTCTCAGTCATTTCCAGCTGAATATAAACTATTGAGTTACTGATCAGTTGGTTTGACTGAACTAGATTTTTTACAGTGTTCCTCTGCTTTCTATTTAGATGCAGCGTGAGCGTCGGAGGCTCCTGATGACACGAACGCCACGCTCGGCTGTAGCACAGCAGAAGAAGAAGAAGGAGCAGCGCATGTTTAATTCATCGACCCTGCACGTCCCTCAAGTTAATTCCACCGCAGGCCGTGTTTATTTCTGCTTTGTACTTTTGTTTAAAGCCAGTTGTTGACAACTCTTGAACATGTCAAACTATCACCGCTAATAATTGCTTAAGGAGCTGGAACTTTCTGCAAATGTTGGTTCCAGCACAAAACACTCCTCCTCCTCCTCCTCCTCCTCCTCCTCCTCTCTTCGCTCCTGAAAGTCTCTCAGATGAATTTTTGATTTTTTTCCTCTTCGACTCTCAGCAAAAAGATTCTCTGTGTAATTCAAAGCGATGGCTGCGAGAGAAAGAATAAAAAAGAATAATGTAGCGCCGCCGCTTCTTCTTCTTCCGAGAGCTTTCATTCTTCTTTTTTTTGTCATGTTGGGTGGAGAAAAAAAACTGTCAAGTGCTGCTCTTTCTCTTTCTCTTTCTTTTTTGATTAGTTCAGTTTCTTTTCTCCCTCTCTGGCTTTTTGTTCCTGACCCGGGAATACTAAAGAGGCTCCTTCTTCTTCTTCTGTGGTGGTGGGAATAATAATGTTATGCTGAGGAAGATGAATCGGTACAAACGCCGGCCCCGGGGCGGTATACACCTCTCTCTTTGGGTCAATGCCATTTCTCTTCAGATCGCGACGCCGCCACTCAACTGGAGCTGCCAGTTGATTAATCCCAATTAGACGGGCTGTCACTTTCCTGCAGAGAGGAAGGGAGGGAGGGAGGGCGGCAGCGGCGGCGGCTTCCTCTCCTGTACAGGTCTGTCAGAGACAGAGGAGGAACAGGAAAGAGAATTCTTCCACGTCTGTCTGTGATCTGCAGACAGACAGACGGAATAATGAGAGTCTCTCACAGAAATCAGACTCGACTCCTCTGACAGGGACCAGACTCTGCAGAGTTTTAAACGTCTTTTCGTCTGTCAGTCCTCAGCGTGGAAGAGACAGGATACATCCACATCACCACGCAGGAAACAGACATGACAGCGTGTTCGTCTCTGTATGTTCACCCAGGGAAGAAGACATTTAATGACTTTTTCAGAACTGAAAAAAAGAGACAAATAAAACACGACAGGAAGAAGAATGTGAGGAGGACAACACGACATGTTGAAGACGACTGAAGCTCGTACGAGGCCTCAGCTCTCTGCAGATGTTTTAGATCTACAGAACATTTAGGACTCACATGCAAACAGCCACTTATTAATACTTAATATGAAAACCAGTTAAAGTGTTGCTTGCTGCATTTTTTAGCTTACGAATGGATCAAATGAATGTACACAATGTGAAAGGCATCGATGGAGGAAGTGTTTGGATCCTTTAGTTGAGTGAAAGTACTAATACCTTGCTGCAAAAACATTCTGGTACAGGTAAACCCTTGAACTGGAATGTACTTAAAAGTATTAAAAGTAAAAGTACTGAGCAGTAAAAGTACAGAGCAGAAAAATGGGCCCCTTGAAGAACACTCAGATCTCAGATCAGCAGATATATGCAGTTTTTTAAAGCGCATTGACTCCTTTCACATCAACAGTAGACCATTTTTTTAAAATGAGTTGCGCTTAACGTCACAAACTCGCTGTTAAACAGGGACAGAAAGCACCATCGAGGCATTTCACACTAAATTGTTTCAGATCATCAAATGAATTGAAATATTAGTCTAAGATGACACAAGTAAACACCAAATGCAGTTTTTAAATGAAGGTTTTTATTATTAAGGGGAAACGAAAATCCAAATCTCATGGCCCTGTGTGAAAAAATGATTGCCTCCCCTGTTAAAACAACTGTGGTTTATCACATCTTTGTAAAGCTGAGTTCAATTCCTCTAGCCACACCCACCCAGGCCTGATTACTGCCACACCTCCATCAAGAAATCACTTAAATAGGACCTGCCTGACAAAGTGAAGTAGACCAAAAGATCCTTAAAAGCTAGACATCATGCTGCGATCCAAAGAACTTCAAGAACAACTGAGACTAATTGAGATTTATCAGTCTGGAAAAGGTTATAAATCCATTTCTAAAGCTTTGGGACTCCAACGAACCACAGTGAGAGCCATTTTCCACAAACAGTGGTGAACCTTCCCAGGAGTGGCCGGCTGACCAAAATTACCCCAAGAGCACAGCGACATCTCATCAAAGAGGTCACAAAAAACCCACAACAACCTCCAAAGAACTGCAGGCTTCACTTGCCTCAGTTAAGGTCAGTGTTCATGACTCCACCAGAAGAAAGAGACTGGGCAAAAATGGCCTGCATGGCAGAGACAAAAACCACTGCTGAGCAAAAAGAACATAAAGGCTCATATCAGTTTTGCCAGAAAACATCTTGATGATACCCGAAATGTTCTGAAAACACTCTGTGGACTGGCGAGACAAAAGTTGAACTTGTGGTATTGAACTTGGAAGGTGTGTGTCCCATTACATCTGCCGTAAAAGTAACACAGCATTTCAGAAAAGGAACATCATACCAACAGTAAAATATGGTGGTAGTGTGAAGGTCTGGGGCTGTTTTGCTGCTTCAGGACCTGGAAGACTTGCTGTGGTCAATGGAACCATGAATTCTGCTGTCTACCAAAACATCCTGAAGGAGAACGTCTGGCCATCTGTTTGTGACCTCAAGCTGAAGCACACTTGGGTTCTGCAGCAGGGCAATGATCCAAAACACACCAGCAGGTCCACCTCTGAATGGCTTGAGAAAAATGAAATGAGAACTTTGGAGTGGCCCAGTCAAAGTCCTGACCTGAATCTGATCGAGAGGTTGTGGCGTGACCTTAAAAAAGCGGTTAAGGCTCGAAAACCCTCCAGTGTGGCTGAATTACAACAATTCTGCAAAGATGAATGGGTCAAATGGGCCAGTTGTTGCTGCAAGGGTTGGCCCAACCAGTTATTAGGTTTAGGGTGCAATCACTTTTTCACACAGGGCCATGTAGGTTTGAATTTTTTCCCCCTTACATTTACATTTGCTTTTATCCAAAGCGACTTACAATTGCTATATGTCAGAGCTCGCACGCCTCTGGAGCAACGAGGGGTTAAGTGTCTTGCTCAATGACACATTGGTGTCTCACACCAAAGGCATGTGTCTTATCCACTGCTCCATCACCACCCCTTAATAAAAACCTTCATTTAAACACTCCAAGGACATCCTTGTGAAAGAGATTAAAAATCTCAATGGATTTCTTTCCTGGTAAAATAAAGGTTAAATTAAATATTTTGTTTTTACTTGTTGTTAGTTGTTTGATCTGAAACAACAACCTGGAACATCCGGTAAATGATTTAGCCGAGGCTGCTAAAACAAACAGCAAAACTTAAAGAATTATAGAAAATTATGCTAAAATGGATGGAAACGTGCACGTTCCTCACCTCGACCTTCTTCTTCGGATCGAGCTGGGCAAATTACTGAGCGGGCACCAATCACAGACGCCGTTTTTACTGTACATAACCATATCTTTCTTAACTGATCGTGGTGAAACAGGATCATCTTTGACAGAGAACAATACTTTCTGGTTCTCCCTTTGACGTCCCCCGGCTATCCTGCCTTAACTATGTGTGATTTACAGAGTTCGCTGATAACAGATAACTTTACCTGTTGCAAGTAACAGCTAACTGCTACTAGCTGCTTTTATCTAGTTACCTCAGTTAGCTGTCATATTAGCTGACTCTGTCTGGACTGGGAGCTCGGAGCACTGGGGGAGCGTTCTTCTAACTTCTAATTTTACTCAAGCCGTGGAGGTTTTCAGGCCGAGGGACCCAGCAGGGAGTGATGGCGGGTAGAAGCCCCAGAATGAGTGCCGGTGCCGGGCGAGTGGGTAATGACACCACGTTCAGCAGCCTCCCAGTGAATCCTGAACAGGACCAAACACAGCCTCAAAGACCAACAGGGAATTCAGTACCGAGGTTATTTACTGAGCTTCAGGAGGGACAGATGGCTTTAGTTTTTGCTAAACCGTTAAATGTTGCTAGCTGTATCGGTCTGCTTCTGTAGCTAGTTAGCTTAGTTAACATTAGCCGGGCTGCTAGCGGTCCTATTAGCTGACTCCAGTCCCGGGGTTCCAAAAGCCAGACCCGGCAAGAAAACTACTGTATTGTACTGTATTCCCTCTCGTCAAACTGGTCTCGGAGGATGTCATTGGTCCCGGCTGCCGAGTTCACTCGGCGGGAGCTGGAACCCGTCCGCACAGTCTGCATGACGGGGTGCGGACGTAACGCACATTCAGAGCCATTGGCTACTGCAAGCGTCAATCAATATGTGCGACAAGTCCCTCCCTGTCTTTGTGTTTTAACAGGACACACGGAAGCAAACAGCGCTCTATTTTCCGTTTCATGGGAAATAGTGTTACTTTCGTCAGACGAAACTAAATGAAATATATTTTTCAATGACCTTTTTTCCCCTGACTAAAACGAGACGAAGACGTGACAGCAACAATGTCCTTAAACGCTGAAATGAGGACTGTGACTGTGAAACACTGTGACTATCTTAACATGCAATGTTGGTTTATTGTGTTACGAGGCTAAAATGTAATTCATAAAATAAAAACATTAATAAAATCTCTTTCTTTTTGTCAGTATAATGAGGAGACAAAATATTACAGACCATATTTTCTCCTTGTTCATTCAGCAGTATTTTTTTCTTCCTGTACTTTGAATGCTGTGGAGAAAGCAAACATACTAGGGAGAAAGAGGCGCTTAGATATTTGGTCCCATTTGAAATGGTAATACAGTGCATCTCCTTTGCAATGAAAATGAGAACAAAGATGACATTCAAACTTTACAAAACTTTACAAACATCTATATGTGACATGAGTGAAATAAAATGACTAGACCGAAATGGAAAAATATCTCTATTTTGGTTCAAGAAGATTTACCAAAATTCTAATCAAGTCAGAAAAGACTAAAATGATGGTTGATAACTAAAACTAGACTAAAATACTTTTTATTTTCTTTTGACTAATATCAGACTAAAATACTTAGACTTTTAGTAAACTAAAACTTGCCTAAAAATAATAGTATACAGTGGAGTAAATATGACAAAAACTAACAAGGACATTTGACACAGGACTAAGACTAAATTTTAAAATGGCTGACAAAATGAACACTAATGGGAACAAAAGAAGGAACTTTTGGAGAACTTTTTCAGTATATTTAGAGGAAAAGAATGGAGTAAATATATCATTGAACTGCACTCTGTGAACAGGTGTTTATCTCTGTCAGAAAATAGATTCCCAGTCGGGTGAAACTCACCTGTTTCCCCTGCAGCTGCCGTTTCCTTAAAGCACCTTTCAGCCCGCAGCTGTTTAACTCTGAAGGCGGCTGTTTTGTCTGTGAAAGCGGCGCTGTTGTTTATTTGCTCGGTTATGTCTCACTTTGTCTTCTTGTAATGAACTAACTGAAGAGCCGGGACGTCTCCTGGCGGCTCAGAGGTTAGCTTTAATGCTCCCTGTTGTTGTTTTTTTTGTTTTCCGCGGGCTGTAAACATCCCCGTTCCACTCAGAGTCTTTATATTACAGCTCATTAAATATTCATGTAGCTTCTCCTGTGAGTAAAGTGTCAACAGGGTATTTGCCTTTTAAAGACAACAATATGGCAAATATTGAAAGCTGCAGTCAGATGGATGTTTTTATGGGAAAATGTTCACTTTCAGAAGGATTTTAGAGTTTTGATCCACTAAATGTCTGTATTTGGTGACTCGATGATAGACGTAAAGATCTCATGTGAAACCCAATTAAATATATGGATTTATCAAACGAATAATTGGTCAACATGGTGTCATATGTTCCAACATGTCTTCCTAAGTCGGCAAACCAGTTAAATATTAGTCGACATTAATGTGATCCCATAATTACAAGTTGCTATTTGAGGTCAGCGATGAAACAGAAGCATGATGATTAAAAACAGTTATGATGTATCCAACAAAAAACAACGCACAGTTCGCAGTCCTTAAAGGTTCAGTGTGGAAGCTTTAGTGACATCTAGTGGTGAGGGTTGTGAATTGCAACAGTTCACGGTGCATTCAGGTGCTCCTCGGATGGTCCTATTTCCCGAGTTGTGAAGTCGTTCTTCTGACTTCAGTGTGTTCATGTGCTCTTAAATTAGATTGTGGAATCAACATGGACGCTGCTACAAAGATGTGTTGGATTAACATTCAAAGCAATTTAATTTCTAAATCCAACAACAAAAAGGCTGAAATAAGATATAGACAAAATTTTGATTATTTGTGTCTTTTCATATATTTGTATACTGTTCTGTGCACTTCCTCTTTTTACAATGACGATTTAGGGAGGTCATGAAGGAACCAGTGCAGGGCTGGACTGCTAATCTGGCATACCGGGCAAATGCCTGGTGGGCCGATGCACCTTTGGGGCCGGTGGAACGTAAATTATTTATTTATGGGCCGACAATCGGCCCGTCGTTTGCAGCAGCCTAAACCAAGAAGAAGAAGAAACTCAACACAGTGGAACACAGAAACGGCACGTAGGCTCGACACAGAAGTATAAACTGGCCTTTACACTCAACACGGAGGACATATCCAGACGGCCTTTTGAGAGCAGTGATTCCTCTCAGGTGGACAGGTGTTCTCTGTTCACAAACGGTCGATCCTGTTTTAAGTCCTGTGGGTGAGCGACAACCATTATGCAGATCTGAGTCCACCTTAAAGAGGGATGTGGTGCTGACTTCATCACTGAGAACAAACAGCACTTTAGGAAATGAGGCGGCGTCTCTGATGAATCTGCCACCGCGTCCAGACGGCTCATTTTGGCGGCGTTTGCCCACCGTTATGGCCTCCATCATCAGATTAATAACCTCCACTCTGGACCGGTGCGGTGATTCAGCCACGGGTTAATTAAACATTTACATATAGATGCCCAGCTATCTATTGTAGCGGGAGATAATTTATACCATCACTATGCACTTTAATCAGAAACTACAGGAGGACGTATGTTAGCGCGCTCCGTGCTAATTGGCACCATGCTGGCTGCTGTTTTGGAGCTCAGAGACAAACTGAGTTCACTCTCACCGTTTCCTCTGTAATGTGCTTCTTCCTGAGCGGTGCTCTTATTCTGACGGGACTCGATTCATCCCCCTCGTGCCCCCCAAATGAACCAAAACATGTTATTTTATACATTAAATGTCCTTAATTTGGTCGTTAGATGCAGATGAATTCTTCATTAAATTGTCAGAGCGGTGAGTTTTTTTTATTTGTCGATACGTGGAGGCTCCTGTAATGAAGGCATTCTGTGCAGGTTTACAGGGTTATTAACGGGAAAAGATGGATTAAATGACGCCGACTGATTTGATAAATAAAGCTATTCACTTTTGTTTTGTTTGCTTTTGAATTTTGAGTTCCTAATAAACCCTTAAACTGAGACATAAGGGGGGTTGAGATTAAAATTAAGACCACTTCAACCCCACTGGATGGACTGCCATCACATGTGTCAGACCTTCATGTTCCCCTCAAGATGCCTTCCTGCAAAACTCCTGCAGAACTTATGACATTCCCATCAGTCTTTTTTAACTGTGTTAATCATAGACTGTATAAGGTGTTAACAGACCTGAAATCAGATTTTATGTGGCCCAAACAACTGGACAGCAGTTTATAGCGTAACCAGGCCGGACATTTCCGTGATTATAGGCAATAATAGAAGCCTGTTGTTGCTGATGGATTATGTGTTTGGTAGGCCTATGTCTAATATCCTTGTTTATATTTGATAAACGGACTGTAGCCTATAATTAACATGACTTACTGTTGAGTTATATATAAAATAAAGACATGATCTCTTTTGCAATTATCCTTATGACTCTAAATTATTTTAATTGCTATGTACCAACCAATCCAGTCCTTTTTACCTGTTGGAATACCTTTAAATGGCCAATACAACCTGTAACATGCAGTATTTCACTTGCCAGAAAGTGATTGCAGCTTCTACTTATTGACTGGAAGCTAGTTTCTGCCACAAAATGACTTGATTTCATTCAGAAGAGTTATATTTGACAGATTATAAAACCAAAATTGCCCCCCTTTTTAATTTCATATATAATAACATTATATTTTTTAATGACATACTGAGCAACAAAGCAAAAATGTCCCCGGTTTTCATTTCAGAAATCTGGTCACCTTACTGTGCATGTAAACATGCTAAACTGAGACGGTGAGCGTGGTAAACATCATATTAGCTAAACATTAGCATGTCATTGTGAGCTTGTTAGCATCTTTGTGTTTTAATCACAGCCTCTCAGACCTGCTAGCATGACTACAGACACTTCTTAGCAAATGTTACTCAAACAGGAGGGAATTTGCTGTGGGGGACTATTTTCAGTGGCGGATGAATCAACATGTGGTGCTGTAGTGAGTGTTTGGGGCACCAGGATGGTCAGAATGAACTACAGTGTGTGTGTTGAAGGAACCAGTGCAGCGCAGCCCGTCCTCACCGGCCGTATATGTCGATCGTGCAGCCAGGGCTGGACTGCTAATCTGGCATACCGGGCAAATGCCTGGTGGGCCGATGCACCTTTGGGGCCGGTGGAATGTAAATTATTTATTTATATAACTGTTTTTTTAAAAATGGGCCAACAATCGGCTCATAAAGCACGGACAGCGGCCCATTGAGTAATTTACTATGCTGACATTGGGCTGGCCCAATCACATCTCTTACTAGCCCCCTCTGCTCTTGGTTTCTTGCATTACGGGCCACAAAAAAAACATACAATAATTCCAAATATACAAAATATTAATGTTTACTTAACGTATGATCAATATGTCCATCGCTATTTCAGTTTTGTGAATTAAAGGCCTGTCCCATATGGACACCTGTCCCAAATATAGGCAGGGTCAATTCAGTGATTTTAGCAAATAAAAGCCCGGGCTAGTAATCAGTTTTTTACGGTACATAACATTTTGTAGATGACAAATGTAATGTACTTATTTTAACGCAAACCACCATCTTTGTCTAAACCT
>NC_060169.1:1474066-1475055 GCF_021292245.1 Micropterus dolomieu | reverse complement strand
TGTTACTCAAACAGGAGGGAATTTGCTGTGGGGGACTATTTTCAGTGGCGGATGAATCAACATGTGGTGCTGTAGTGAGTGTTTGGGGCACCAGGATGGTCAGAATGAACTACAGTGTGTGTGTTGAAGGAACCAGTGCAGCGCAGCCCGTCCTCACCGGCCGTATATGTCGATCGTGCAGCCAGGGCTGGACTGCTAATCTGGCATACCGGGCAAATGCGTGGTGGGCCGATGCACCTTTGGGGCCGGTGGAACGTAAATTATTTATTTATATAACTGTTTTTTTAAAAATGGGCCAACAATCGGCTCATAAAGCACGGACAGCGGCCCATTGAGTAATTTACTATGCTGACATTGGGCTGGCCCAATCACATCTCTTACTAGCCCCCTCTGCTCTTGGTTTCTTGCATTACGGGCCACAAAAAAAACATACAATAATTCCAAATATACAAAATATTAATGTTTACTTAACGTATGATCAATATGTCAATATGGACATGTTAGATTTTCCACAATTCAGTCGTTCAGTAAACGACTCCCATTACCTTTGCAGCGCTCGTTAAGTCCGAATGTTTCCCTTTCTTGATTATTTATCTTCCTTTAGTCTGTAACCTATCAAAACCAATCAAAAGAATCAAAACTTCAAAACAAAGCTTTTCATGAACGTGAATCCTGTCATGTGAAGTCCATCGCTATTTCACTTTTGTGAATTAAAGGCCTGTCCCATATGGACACCTGTCCCAAATATAGGCAGGGTCAATTCAGTGATTTTAGCAAATAAAAGCCCGGGCTAGTAATCAGTTTTTTACGGTACATAACATTTTGTAGATGACAAATGTAATGTACTTATTTTAACGCAAACCACCATCTTTGTCTAAACCTGACCAAACTACCTCCGTTTCAAAACGTTTACCACTGGGGGCACCGGTTAGCTCATCGCTAGAGCGTGCGCCCATTTACAAGAGCTGAGTCGTTGCTGCAGGCTTGGG
>NC_060169.1:1472974-1474046 GCF_021292245.1 Micropterus dolomieu | reverse complement strand
TTTTGTGAATTAAAGGCCTGTCCCATATGGACACCTGTCCCAAATATAGGCAGGGTCAATTCAGTGATTTTAGCAAATAAAAGCCCGGGCTAGTAATCAGTTTTTTACGGTACATAACATTTTGTAGATGACAAATGTAATGTACTTATTTTAACGCAAACCACCATCTTTGTCTAAACCTCCGTTTCAAAACGTTTACCACTGGGGGCACCGGTTAGCTCATCGCTAGAGCGTGCGCCCATTTACAAGAGCTGAGTCGTTGCTGCAGGCTTGGGTTTGAGTCCGATCTGTGGTCCCTCACTCCAACATTTCCTTTATCTAAACTGCCCTGTCAGAAAAATAAATGCAAAAGAGCCCCCAAAAATACTTTAAAGAAAAAACGTTTACCACCCGTTAAACGTTATGTGACTTTAATGCACTGATTTTCGTAATATACTTACGGTCCAATGCACCTGTCGAAGATGAAGACGTGTGGCTCGCTGATGTGTTTTAATAGTTTCTGGACAACAATGGAGCACAGACTGCACAGAAGAAGTGGACGTAGCCGCCATGATGTCACCTGCTGATTTATGGACTACCATTTTGAAGCTTTGAGTTGGGCATTTTGGCCGTCACCAATCTTGCTTCCTGGTCTCTGTTCCTCTAAATGGGACCATAATTTACTAAATGAACATCACGCTGTGTTGAAGAAGACTTGAAACTAGCGACTGAGACCATAAACTCATCAGGAAAGTGTTTACTGAGGGAATAAATCAGCTGACAAGTAGAAACATTTTCTCACAGACTTCTATACAATCACACTTCTTTCTGCAGCCGCTGGAGTCGCCCCCTGCTGGCTGCTGGAGAGGACGCAGGTTTAAGTCGCCCCCCTGCTGGCTGCTGGAGAGGACGCAGGTTTAAGTCGCCCCCTGCTGGCTGCTGGAGAGGACGCAGGTTTAAGTCGCCTCCTGCTGGCTGCTAGAGGACGCAGGTTTAAGGTGCCCCCTGCTGGCTGCTAGAGGACGCAGGTTTAAGGCGCCCCCTGCTGGCTGCTAGAGAGGACACAGGTTTAAGTCGCCCCCTGCTGGCTGCT
>NC_060169.1:1447989-1472874 GCF_021292245.1 Micropterus dolomieu | reverse complement strand
AGGACTTCTTCAGTTCTGCCCAGAAGTCCTGGGCAGAACTGAAGAAGTCCTTTGGATAACTATGACCTGGATGACTGAGAATCTTCATAGATAACCTGAGATTATTTATACGGCTGGATTATATTATATATAACAGTTGAAGGAAGAGGAGGAGCTGCAGGAGAAGGAGGAGGAGGACAATGGAACCAGAAACAGTGGCAGGTACAGGGCCTGTGCAGGGCTGGGTCAGCAATCATCCATAGATAGAATTAGAGAATGGATTATTATTAGTTATATTTATTACTGATGTTCTTCTCATGCATATGTAGCTGTATAATCAGCACAAGCAGAGTCGGGGTCCAGCACAGGGGAGCTGAGCCAGGGAGAGGCCAACCCAGAGCTGAAGCTGCTCTACTTTATGAGACTGCATTGTAGATTTTGATTATTTTAACCTATTTTAGTGTTCTGACTGACTCAGGCTGCCTGACCTGGTCTTCCTCAGTGCAGTGGTGCCAAATACAAACTAACAGGCAGGTGTCATAAAAAGTCTCTTGAAGGTCTTCGTCATAATGAAATCTCCGTCTCACAGTCCCCGGCTGAATTTCAGTCCCAGTACATCCCTGAGTTGCACTATTCGTTTACTCTTACTTCTTCCCCTAGGTGTTTACCAGCACGTCTCATGAGACGTGGAAGTAAAGTTGAACACAAAAGAAGCTTATTAATGTAACTAAACAACATGTGTGGAAATATAAAAGGTATATTTTATTGTTTTTGGTTTATTTTCTGCGTTGCTCTCCTACTTCTCCTTCTTTTTATCCTCCTCTTACCAAGATGCCAGGGATGGCTGTCGTGGAAATCCGTTTCCTGGTGAGGGGTTGAGCAAATAATTGAGTTACAACAAACCGTAAGAATTTAACAAAATAGAATAAACAAAGAAGTACTACAACACAAATCAGCTGCACCAGAGGTTCTGTCTCCAAAGACAGTCACTAATGTCTGGCCCAGAGCAAAGGGCTGCATGATCATTTACACAGTCTGGGTTTCTATGTTTTGGGGAACAAAAGATCCTCTCCCAGCCTTGACTGGTCTCAGCCCAAACAGCAGCGGAACAGAAAACAACTCCACATCCCTGTCCTAAACCCTACACATGTGGACAGACTAGAATGATGAGAATAATAATGAAAGGAACAGGTTAAAGATTAAAACAATGTATAAGACATAATAATAGAAAAACAGCACTCTTATAAGTACTTACATAAATGACTTTAAGTATAAGAAGAAAACAATTTTCTGCCGTCACAATGGCCACATCATGCTACCTCCTCTTTCTTCTGTGGTTTCTGGCAATAAAAGAAAAAAACAACATATAAAACAATTGTAATTGGTTAAGTGCAGTAAAGTTCACTTTAAATAGACTCCACCACCACACATAAAACATGGCTTAATAATAATCAAAATTTTAGATTTTTTTTTTTGAAGTCTCAGTTTTTAGCTTAGCCTATGGTATTTTACACAGCATAAATTAGCCTAGCGGCTAGCGTACTTTTCCTCTCCTCATAGCTTAACAAATAACATGTATTACTTATACTGTGTCTTACTCACCGCTGGTAAAGTCACTGCCTCTCCCGATACAACACCACGGTTCAATTTTCAGCCTGAACGTACGTTTTAAAACAGCAGCTGCTCGTAGTGAGAGCAACAAACAAAAGCAATCACAGCTAACTAACAGTGTTGTAGAAAGTGTGAGAAAAATCCCCTGCCTTTCCGGGCTTGGTCGTGTAGATATCTTTCTGTGTTGATGCTTTATTGATGTTTGTAAGTTGTTCCTCAAATGTAAGTCGCTTTGGATAAAAGCATCTACCAGCATCTGTCCTGTTAGCTAAAACAGGACAGACGCTGGCAAACAACTTTAGCTGAAAATAAGCCAAGCCGCTAAAATGCACTGTTAGCGAAATGTTAGCGAACCTGAACTAAAGTGTTTTTTAAGCGGCTAACACAAACCAAACTATTTAATCTGCTACACTAAGCTGCTAACTGTGTTAGCTCTTTAATTCAAAGGCCAGCTAACATGCAGCTAAAGATTAACTAAAGTAGAGTGACCGTATGCTTTCTTTTTCCTGAACATGTCCTCTTTTTGGGACCTGAGAAATGCATCCAGCTGGGATTTATAAATCCCCCAACATGTCCAAGATTCGCTTCTGTCCACTGCTTGTGTGGCTCTACACAAGGTGACAGATAGCTAAACAGATGTCTTAGATACTGATAGGGTTAAATGATGAGTGAGACGTGGAAGTAAAGTTGAACACAAAAGAAGCTTATTAATGTAACTAAAAACACAGAAGAATTGTACATGATGAAATTAAACAGACAGCTGCCCTCCACATGGTAAAAAGATGATGTAATTATCTATAAATCTCACCAAATATGAAATTTTACAACAACATATGCACTTATTTATAAAACAAAACACTAAATTTAACTCACAATCAAAGCTTCTCCAGGGTTCAATACAGGTGGATGCCGAAGATTAAACAAAGATGTCCTGAAGCACCTTATTTTCCCAAACTAACTGCAAAATGGCTGGTCTGAACTATGACCCTACCCATGTGATCACAATTAACCAATACAGCAATGACATTCAGCTGACAGCTGTCTTAAAGTAACCACTAGGAGGTGCTAGTTGCCTATAATCTGCATGTCACCATCGGTCGGTCATGTAGGCCTTCACGTCCTTCATGCAAACGTTGGTCTAAAGCCGTGTGAGGCGGGTCTCCCCAAGGGGGGCTCCAAACTGTTTCAGGGGTGATAAGTGAAACAATATCACATTCCTTATTGCATTAGTTATCAAAAGGAGATCACATAGAATAGCCTACATGCATGAGAGTTCAGAGACACAGTAGTTGTCCTCCCATCAGAGTCAGAAACTAATAAATGGCTTAGGACAGAACTTTTTAAAAACTATTTGGTGCAGTCAGAAGTTATGTCAAACAGCAATATTAGGCTGTTTTGGCTCAAATGCTGAGTGTCTACGGGATAAAATAATATAATCATGATCCCATAGGTATCCAGGAATTGAGCGAAACTTACCAGGTAAACTAAAGATGTGGTGGGCTTGGAGTTTCCCAAGCTTTGACTGAGGGGAGGCCCGCAGTCTCAGACTTTAAAAAGCCCTGGTCTAAACTCTGTCTCAATCATCACCTCAGCACCATAGCAGCAGCCAAGAGACAGAGCAGCAGCTTGCTTGTCAACAGTGACACACGGCGCCTGATGTGGGCCGATACTTCTTCATTTAACTTGTTGGCACATCCGGACTTTTTCTTGCGTACCGGCACTTCTCACAAGCTGCCGGTACTCTTTTCTGCCCTCAGTTGAGACCATGAGAACCTGACAGCATGAGGACAGGACATTTGAGACGGTGTCTATTCACAACAGATTAACAGAGTTTTAGTTGGATACAGTGATCACAGCTGTGTGTTATTATCTGTCCTTTCATCCTGTGAGACTTTCCTGATACTTTATCATGGTAATGCACCTTTAAGAGATCTGATTAGGGGTTTACATGAACACAGAAAACAGGTTTCTTCATCAGATATCCAGCTGTGCTAACAGGTTTATTCTTAAAACTGGAGAGAGGAAGGAAAGCAGGAAGGAGGGACGAAAGGTAAGGAATTTACTGGGGGTGAGCGAATACACCATATCTGTATCTGATCAACTAACAACCCTATCTGTTTCTGTACCATTACACAGGAAGTAGGTGGGACTACCCTGAATTTGTTCATTTAAGTCTGAAATTTATGTGCGTTGATCAGAAGTTGATGTATTTATTCGAAAATGATTTACACAACAGCCTCAGAATTTAACTTCAGAGCAACATTTCTTATCACAAGAATACAAATGAGTACAAATACATGTGTATAAAAATACATGTTAGTCAGCAACTTAGTGCCCGGTGCTGAAATTGTACTGTTAGTAGACCGTGCTTGAAGTGGAAATAAATAGGCGCCAGTACTCCCAGGTGACATTTGGCTAGCACTGCTCCATCGTGGCACCACAGTCCAATATGATGATTTTGCTTCAATCTGTCAATTTTAAGATGTTATTTTGCAACTATTATTACCATAATTTTATAAAATGTACAAAAAAAGCTTCAATAATATATATATATATATATAAAGATTATTATTTGTCTATTTTACACAGAGACCGTCAACCGCAGATCGTGTACACATTTCTCCTTGTTAGCACTTTCCAAGTTAAAGTTACACTGGTCTTTTTTAAAGTCTTTATATTGAATCTTTTATCATTTGAAAGCTTGTTTTCCAGAGCACGATGTTAGCTAGTCTATATATCATATATCTATAAGAGATGTGTTCATGTGACAAACAGTCATTTTTATACTGAGTGTGTTTCTAATGCGTTATCTAATCTTACAGCCGTTTTCTCAAAAGGACATGTTTCCTGTACACCAAGTCATTTTCCTCGCCCTAATAATAACTATAATTTCACACTCTGTTTTTGAGGTCTCTTTTTATGTGGCGTTTTATCTGTAAATATGTGGAAATCTGGAAAAAGAGTCCGTGACTGCTATCTTTTGAATAAATCGATGAAAAAAAAATATTTTGATAGGCCCTTGTGAACCATGTGGTATATTATCACAATAAAACCACTAAATTGATCTGTTACTTACTTAACTTACATAACTAAAAAGAATGCCTTTTCTTTTTTCTTCAGCAGAGCAAGAGGCGCTGAGAGTAGCTCCAAACTACTGTAACGTTAGCTGATGACAGCTACGCTCGTTACTGTAAGTACGTGCAATAAAACCTTCGCAAGTAAAAAGACAATATTTTATCAATCCACCTGTCTGTAAGGTAACGTTAAACATGTAGAAATGGTTAATTTAATCATCTCTGTCCCCAGTATCTCATCCTGTATGTTTTATACAAGCACAGCTAACGCTAGCTTGGCATTAGCCAAATGTTAAAAACAAGCTAAATAGAAAGCTGCCTGTCTGGAGCAAAGACTGGTCTGTAGTCTTAAAAACTCTGGCTGAGACAAACCAGCCGCTCGTCCTTCTACCTGGTAACGTTACCTGCCGCCAGCAAGAGAGGAGGGACTGATCCAGACTGATGTTGTTCTTTCTAAATCTCACTCACTACTTGTGATGTCAGATAAAGTTACTGAGTTACTTTGCTGTTGTAAACATTAATGTTGCTGCTCTAGAAACAACATTTAGCTTAAAATATTAAATTTAAAACAACCAGGCAGTTAACATGCACACTTCAATAAATGTTTATTTATCGCAAGAGATACGTCATCTCAATATAACGTTATCGCACATTGACTATTGTCCTCATGCCCTGCAGATCTACCTCGTGCCCGTTGGGTCTGGTCTTACCAAATAACCATCACTAAATAATAGTAAAGGATTGATAGTGGTATCGATAAAGAATCGGATCGTTAAGCAGTCTCAATAAATATCAATAAAAATGAACGATCCCCGTCCCTATTCGTCAGCGTCAACAACATCTAACCAGAGTAAACAGGTCTTGTTTCAATTACAGGTTAAAATAGACTCTAATTTAAAAGCTACAAACACACTATTTGAATGCAAAGTCAGACAATTAAAAGAGCCTCCCGAGTGCATTAAGAAGAATCAGTTGTGAATTAGCACTTGAGAGAAACACAATGGCCTCTGTTTTCTCTCCCCCCTTTTTCTTTTGTCTCCCCGCTCTGCCTTTCAGCCTCCAGGAGCAGAATCCAGCAGAGGAGTCCTTTCAGTTGTTCTTTTCTCCCTCCCCTCGTCGTGTCTTTCAGGCTCAGCGGAAAGAAAGGAGGCTGAATTGGGGCCTAATCTTCTCCTTGTACATGTGAATGTGAATGTGTGCGGCCTCGGATCGTCCTCTCCGCCTGATAAAGAGGGCTGCAGGTGCAGGACGACGACGGGCCATAAAAGAAAAGACAGAAAGAAAGAAAGAAAGAAAGGAAAGAGGCCAGGGCTTTGATGGCACATGCCTGTTCCTGGACGCTGGGCCAAATTTACAACACCCCCAACTCACCATCACCACCAACTGACCCCTTATCCGAATCAGGGGTCTAAGGCAGGGGTCCTAAACTACTTTTGTGCAAGCGCCCAAATTTCTCCAAGCAGACACCGCGCTTAGGCTTAATTAGCATACTAGTGTTTAAAGATTTCAATTTCACAAAATGAATGCTTTACTAGCCCGTATCTGTTGGGGTTTAGGTTTTATTATGTTGTGTTTCACTCTTATTTTGCCATTGTTTGCTAGTTGTTTCACTCCCTGTCCTCCGTGTCCTAGTTCTGTGTTCTCGTTTCGGGTTTGTCTGCTAGTCATGCATGCGCTCCGTGTATAAATATTTGTCATTTCTGCTGATATTTCAGCTGGTATTCATTTTCACTGACACGGGACAGGACTGCTTCATAATTAAGATTTCAGCTGATGTCTTGGCTTTCCATGCCTTTTCTTCATGTGTTCAATACTTTTCCGCTGTGTCATTTCACATTATTTCACATAACTTTGATGGTGGTGACGCAGGTGCAATGGATAAGACTACTAATAATTTTCTCGTGATCTTGAGATAACAAACCACAGCTGAATACAGGATCCAGGACTCGTAATTTGACGATTGTGGGTTCAACTCCTGTTTTCAACAACTTTTTTTTATTATTATCCTCTTCAATAAAGTTGTTATTGAGAGAATCAGGTGGAAGATTATGGCAGGTTGTAATCTTTACTTGCACACTGTGCTCGTAAATCATTTTTTTGTGTATGTAAAATATTTGGCTACTGTTGAATTTAATTGTTGGTCTTCTGGTTTGTATTTCTGTCGTAATGCGACAGAGAGCTTTATGCAAGACTCCTGATTTGAAGTGGGTTTTAATGTCAAAATGTTTTGTGTGTCTTCTGATCTTTCATCTGTAGCCATCTCCATATCTTCCTCCTATATTTTACAGCACTATGTTGCATTGACCCAAACTTGTCACTTTTTGTTCTGTGGTTTTGAAAACATATAATGTGGTAATGTGGACAAACACCATCTGACTTTTTATTGATAACAATACATTTTATTTCTATCGCGCTTTTCAGGACTCAAAGACACATTACAGGTAAAAGCAGAAGTTATGTACATTTAAAGCGATTAAAAACATAAATAGCATAATATAAAATATACAAACAGTAGATAAAAAACATGTGGTGTAGAAATATGTGAGAATAAGTGCCGACCTTACAAATAATGTGACACTATTTGATGTTAAAAGCTAGTCTAAAAATGTGGGTTTTGATAAGTGATTTTAAAGAGTCCATGTCGCTGCAATCTCGGATGTGTATGGGTAAGGAGTTCCAGAGGGAGGGGGCTGCGATGATACCAGGTACGGTGCTTGGTCCTGATTTGTGGTGAGAGGAGGTTTGTGTTGCAGGAGCGGAGGTTGCGGGAGGGACTGTGGTGGTGGAGCAGGTCTGTGAGGTAGGAAGGGGCATAACATACAAGAAAAACTACGCAGCTCTATAATGAATCCGTTCATCTTCAGTTTTTGTTGCTTTAAAGTTTAAGATGAGAGATCTTACGCTCCATACGGGGCGACACATTTCTCCAAAACCTCAGGTGCATAAAACGCTTCAGAACTCTGTTGAAAAACTGTTTTTCTGACCTCACAACTGTGTCTGGTTGAAGAAACAGGAGGGAAGACGAGCAGGTCTGTCAGATGGCGATTGAGTGATCGCTCACCTGCGAGGGAACTTTGACTTGTTGACCCACACTGCTCTCAGGGTGTTGACGCTGCTGCTGGAGAAACTAACCTCAAAGCGGGCGTGAGCTGCAATCGTACTTCAAAGACAACAAAAATGTTGCTAACGGCTGCTGTCACTGGCGAGATTGACTGAAGTGTCTCGCTGTGATCTGATCGGACCGGTGTGGACCAATGGTGTCACTGGAAAAGTTCAGTGGCAGCACCTGAGCAGGTGAAATGAATCACTGCCAGTGAAAGAAAGAAAGCAGTTAGTGATGGATAGTAAGCGTGAAAGTATCTCCAGACATTTAACTTGAACCCCAAGACACTGGCTCAATTACAAGTTCAAGTTTTCACTGATTAGACGCCTGAACCAGACCAGCCGAGCTGCAGAACTGTCATTTTACCTCAACATGTTTAAGATGCCAAACTGAAACATAAGCGGAACTTACCAGGTTACCAGGTTTTAATACCATAATGCTAAACCCGAGGCTAATTGTTTTGCTGATAAACTAAAAACCTGTTTGGGTCAGGTTAGCTAACTGTTAGTAAACTCGTTTAGTTGCTAAAGCAAACAACTAGCTGACCAAAACTGTTTTCACTGCTAAACTTAACCTGAACCTGGTTTCCAAACTTAATATCTAGCTAATATGTTGTAGTTAGCATTCACACATGGCATCACAGGTCACATCAGTGTGTATTTGTTACTGTAAATTTTACTGTTGAAATCCTTTTCTTTGCTTTCCCAGAGTCACAGGAGGAGATACACGTCCATTTCTCTAGCTCCAGGGCGAATTTAGCCTAATTTAAGACTGGAAACGGGGGAAACTGCTAGCTTAGCTCCATGAAAACTGTGATTTACACGTTGTGTCTTGTTAGCCGGCACACATACAAACATTTTAGTTTATAGGTTCAGTGAGTAATGTTTAGGTGGATCTGTTGAAAGAAATTAAATATAATATCCACAACTATATTTTCAGTGGCGTGTAAAGACCTTACATAATGAACCGTTATGTTTTTATTACCTTAGAATGAGACATTCATATCTACAGACACCGCTGGTCCTCTGACATGGAAGGACCCATGCTGAGCCGCCGTGTTTCTACAGTAGCCCAAATGGACAAACTGCTCTACAGAGTGCGTTTCATCACTACGTTGAATACATATGAAGAGGAAAGAAGACGTAGTAGTAGCCGTGGTCGTCTGGTTTGTTAGAAGTAAGACGAGAGGTGAAATTTGGACACAGGAGTTATTTAGCTCAGAGCCGACAGAGCGTGTCGGCCACCGTAACTTCTTCTGCTCGCTTAGAAATGGAGGGGTGAGCGCTGACTGATGCTGCGTTCATGTGGTGGCGGTAATCAGATTTTTTTCCTCCCTAAATCTTCATTGCAAAAAGAAGAATAAAGTGAACATGGGACATGAAGAAGTTTACAGAACAGTATACAAATATATGAGTAGACACAAATAGTCAAAACTTTGCCTGTCTAATTATTTAAAGATATTTAAAGCGATCATATGTTGACAGTTTTCAGCCTTTTTGTTGTTGGATTTAAAAATGAATGTAATGTAGAACCTCATGGAGAAAAAGTACAAAGGTTGTTTTTTTTTACTACTGAATTCACAATTGCTATTAGAATTAATACATTTATTATAAAGTACTTATTTTGTCCAAGGAGCACATGAATGCACAGCGAGCCGTTTGTTGCAGTTTGCAGCCCTCACCACTAGATGCCACTAAAACTAAAATACACATAAGCGTCCCTGCAAGCCGGCGCAGTCTCTGAGCTAAGCCAGGCTAAACTCTCTCTCTCTGTGTCTCTGCTGAGCCTCGTCTCTTGGTTTCCCTTCGGCGCCGTCAGGCAGATCACCAAGAACACAATCTGTCGCGGTGCCGACCGGCTGCCAGCGTCTGAATAAATCATCCGTCTCAGCTAGAGGTGAATCTGTTTGATTTCATGTGTGACCCAAATAACAAGGCTCCCCTCTGAGTGTGTTTGTGACAGAGATAAACCTGGAAGTCTGAATGAGTCCACACATCATTCTTGACCTGCTTTAACTCGTGTCTGACGCTTTAATTACACATTTATTCAGCTTCAGACATGAACACTGCAAACAGGGTTTATTTTCCCTGTTGCAGAAAATGCAAAAACATTGTAATTAAAAGCTTCTATGTTTATTTATAAATCAAATTTAGCTGATGCTTAGTTCCCTTTTGGTCTGAGAGATTGGCAGAACCCTGCATTTAAATTTGTAATCAAGAATTGATCTGGTTACTCAGGAAATTAAAGAGCACAGTTGGTTGGAGTTTACAATCCTAAAATAGCAGTAAAATGACCTATTAATCTATAAATGGAACTTGTCAACTCCACGTTGGCTGACCTGCACTGCAGACAGATGACAAGAGAAATACATTTTTAATGTGACATAACAGGTTTTATTTTTGTAGGTTTGTCCATCATTTGTTTTGGCTGCTAAACTGAAGCAATAATAATTCTGGTTTATTTCATCTGGAGTTTAATGACAGCACTTCTGACCATCTTTCTGTAGTAGTTGGAATTATCAGTTTAGATAAAGAAACTTCTCTGTCCTCAGTTAAAACACTTCTTCACGTCTTCCGTCTCCTCCTCAGTGACCCTCGCTGGTTAGTAGTTTGTTTATTATGATGCTTATTAGCGTTGGTGGTCGCAGGCTGCTGGCACAGCGGCGGCTTCCTCCCCCGCATGTCTGACAATTAGTCATGGGAGGAGGGAGGAGGTGGGGGTGAAGCTGCTGGGAACGGAGGGGGGGGCTTTTATTGCCAATGAATTAGTGTCGTTTTCTTTTCACACGCCCACTAACTAACCCCCCCTCCTCCCCCCTCTCTGCCCACTAAATGGTTTGTGGCAGGCAGCTCCGCCCTCCCATAACGCACCTGTGCATGATGAGGAGGAGGAGGCGTCGGCTGTCGCTCCCTGCAGCCGTCAGGTGGGTTTCAACAGCGCCGTAAACTGTCAGGGTGAACTCCTGAACTCACAGAAAGACTGTAAAGATCCCAGCAGACGCTGTTCTGATCACGCACCAACTCTGATTTTAGGTTTTAAATGATGAGTCGCTGCTTTAAAGTCTTTCGTATTATTAATTTATGTTATTAATAATGGCTGCTGCTCACTAGAGGATTATTAGATCTGAACCGATTTTTAAAAAGAAGGGAATCAAACTGGATGAACTCGAGGCTGAGAAGAGGGAATCAGCAGTTTATACGTTTTACAGAAAAGATACACAACACGCTGGGGACGCTTCCTGCTCAGCTCGCTCTCATTGGCTGCTGCGGGTTTCTGATCGGGGAGCACTCCAATCCAGTCTGCGACCTCCAGGTCCGCGGCCTGAAAGTGACCCCCATGTGCAGAAGAATAATGGCCCTTTCAGATAGGAAGTGATTTGCACTGGCCGCTGGGTTCAGCGCAAAAGCTCAACTACATTGAACTTTGACTGCCGAGTGCGCTCGAGGTCGAGTGATTTAGCTTGTGTAGTGGATGCCCATCGCTAGCTAGCGATGTTTTTGTTTAAGGAGTTGAGGCCCAGATGTTACTTGTGATATTTGAAATGACGTGACTATCCCATCAAAATAAACCACCTGCATTTGGTTTGTATTTATACTTTATAGTTTAATTTATATATTGTTCCATTAGCTGGTGTTGTAACTCTATTGGCTCAGCTTCGTGTGATAAAAGCTGCCTCAGGACTTCTCGCAGCAGCTCCAGTTGTTGCTGTTAAAGAGCTCCGCTTGTATTTGGAGAATGTGCCAGGTGATAACAGACTCTGTCAGGTTTAACGACCTCTGTGTATTTTCACCTCCAGCGTTGCTTTTCTTTTTTCCTGTGTGCGACAACTTTAATTTACGGCCTCATTCAGGAATCTTATCTGCAGCGGTCGACCATAAACTAACACCTAACAACGACACTTCAAAGCTGCAGCGAGAGGCCGAGGTGCCAAAAAGCAGCCCGGCGCTTTAAGGGAAAAGATGTGCAGACTGATGAGGTGTCGTAGATTACTGTTGGGAGGAAAGGAGGACTTACTGAAAGAAAAGGAGCTAAATGTTCCTGCAGGTGGGGGAAAGGCCACAGCAGCCCTGGGGGCCTTTGGGGCAGTTTTAACATGGAAACCAGCTTCCACGTCGGGTTCAACAGGTAACTCGGATCAGATATTTCCTCCAGTTCACATATTCTGAAACAACCGTTCATTCAGATCGTCTGAAAAGTGATGGCCCTTAAATGCATAATGTATTTATTGAGGGCAGAGAAGAGGAGTTTAAAGCCTCCTGCTGCTGGATGCCAGGAATAAAATCACTCACTTCTTGTCACTGAGGATCCTTCCACACGACTACGTCTTTGTTTTAAAACTCAGACCTTCTGCTACGTTTCCTCCTCCCGTCCAGACTAAAACGGCGAATCCCAACATCTAAAACTCCGGGGTAGCGTGTTAATGCTGACAGGTGAAAATACAGTTTGGCTTCCTGATGGGGCTGGACAGTATGGCCAAAAATGTTATCACGATTAAAACATTTCATATCATTTGATATTGAAAATTATCACGATAAATGTCACATCGTTATTTCTTTCAAGTTTACAGGCTGATTTTTGATCCTGAGGGAAAATTGAAGAAACCAGATGGTTAATTATGTGGTTTAACTTTTCTTAAACACTTGATGCCAAACAAATCACAAATCTGAGGTAGAACATTCAAAACTATTATGATAAAATCTGTTTTCAACAAATATGATAAGTAAATCTTTTAACGCGATGCTGCTGACTAGGGCTGAACACACAGAGTTTCAGTTTGGTATTTTTACTAAAATATTCTGTACCAAGAGAATTGGTCAGATTTTAAAGGATGCACGACTCGGTTTGAACTCGTCACTGTGCGTAGGTATTTTAATTATTTTATTTATCGATGCATAAATGAAATTTATGTGGTCGTTGTTGTCCACTGTAATGTTTTCGATGCTGCTGTTGTGTCGAGGTCGCTCGTGTAAAAGAGATCATGGATCTTACCTGGTTAAATATGGTTTAAATAAAATAAAAGTCTCCTCCTGAGAATTTATGCATATTTCATGTTTCAGTCGAGCGGAACCGGACGGGACACGACTCAGGTCTGAAATACCACAAACACCATTAAAGTTAAATATCAGCTGGACGTCTGATGGCGGCGGCGGCCTTTTCACTCACCGAGCGTTGGGCTGCAATTAATCACGAGCCCCTCGCTGTCCCTTGTGTTCATTAATTAGAGACTTCAGGGAGAGGCGTGACAGCGAGGTGTCCCCGAACCTCTCACCAAAACACTAATTAACAAACTGTTTCGGCGTACAGGCAGCCCCGTGGAGAGAGATCAGACCGAGGAGGAGAACGAGAAGAAACGGGAACGAAGAAGAACACGATGGTGGTGATGATGATGACACGCCAGTGCACAGAGCGTCCCGCCCCCGTCCCCGCCAGCCAGACGGCAACATGGGTTATTTACACTGATGAATGAATTGAGCAGATGATGAAACGCTGTGAAAGAAGATGAAGATTCTTACAGTCATCATTAGGACATGAAGACACGAGCGTCACACGGCGGGAGGAGAGAGACAAACCTACTCATTACAAATCTAAAAGAAATGTCACTTTTATCAGCTTGTAGCATCTTTAGCTCACCGAAACACTTCTTTGGGCCTTTCATGAAGTTTTTCCCTTTTGGGATGTGAGGAAGGGAGAATGTGAAAAAGCTTTAAAGCTGTACTGGTGCCGAACTACAGAAACTATCTAACCTGCAGATTCAATCTTAGCTGCAATCAGGGTTAGAAGAAAAGCTCTAACATATTAACAGTTCCTAAATCTATGTTCCCATCCCAATTTAAGATCAGAAGAGTGTATTACATCCTCACTTCCCTAAATTTTACATAAGCTGTCCTAACTTTCGCTGTTCCACCAGGTGGTGTTTGCCAACTTTGCTAATCCACATGGCTGCTCTTTTACTTCTTTAACGAAGTCAACAAAACGGCAGCAGGTGGAACTTGTGAAAGGTTTATGGCAGATCCTACCGACGGGTTTGATGACTAAACACCCGTTAGCAGCGAGTCTGCAGGCGGTGTAACGCTAGATAACGTCTCATTTTATAATATAAAATTAAGGCTATATTTAACAAACGTATCCTAACGCAAGTCTTCGGGAAAATTATGAAAAACATGGTAACGTTAGCTCACAGCAGGGATGGAAATTAACACCCGCCAAATGCGGGTGGATTTTCTGTTTGGCGGCCAAATGGTGGCGGGTAAATATATTCTGCATATAATCGTTATTTGGCAGCAATTAGCAGCAGACCAGCGTTTTTGCTGGTTGTGTGTCGCACTTAAATTAGGTCTCCGAAGTACCAAGGAATCTAAAATCGTGTAACACACTGACTAGGGGCGTTCATTGGTTGTTGTTTATGTTCTTTTCATGTTACTTGTGTTTGATTGGTGTATATTTGTAAGGGGTGGGCGGAGGGGAGAGTGCGAGTGAAGTCAATGAAGCCATATGAAGCCATAGGGCGTATAAAAAGTGTTGATCCCACAAAATCTATGATGCTGTGGCACCAGGACTCTGTCTGAACCAGGACTCTGTCTGAACCAGGACTCTGTCTGAACCAGAAAGTGAGCAGTCTGATGAGGTTTAAGTTGAATGATAAATAAGCATCTTGTAAGTTTATAAACCAATTTACTGTTATGTTTTAAGTACATTTAATAGCAATAAAATAATTTTGCTTCAAATTTCACTCTGGCCTCTTCTTTAAGTTTGTATTTGAAATGTTTGGCTGCTGGATTTTTTTTATCTACCAGTTAATTTCCAGTCAGTTCCTGGTGTGCAGCTTTTGTTACCTTTATAATTTGCTTTCCTGAGGAGACCCAGAGTACGGGTTTCTGCCGGTGACGGAGCCCAGGAGGAGCCACCACTTCTGCTCATTGGACACAAGAGCTTCTCTTCAAATCACCTGTTAGTGTAATTATTTTTCTTTTTGATAGCACTGTGTCTGCTATCTTAGCCCACTCTCTTTCTTTTATCTCCTGAGTAACGCGTTGTAACTTTGGATTCCTCAACAGGTTACCAACACCTCTGACTCATCTGTCTTGATGTTTAATGCCTTTTCAATTATATATTTCAGTATGTTTTAATTTGCTTAGTTTGGCAAGATAAGAAAAAAGTAGGAGTGGCATCGGTTGGTAGGTAACAGACATTGATAAACGATGTCGGATTGAGTATTTAGGATTTCCTAATCTGAGCTAAAATAGGCTTCCTAAAGTTAGTTTTCTTCTGTAATACCAAATTAGACTCTTCCTATCTTAACTTAAAGGTTCAGTGTTTTAGTGTATCTAGTGGTGAGGGTTACAAATTGCATTCAGAGATTCACATTCTCACTCCCTCTCATATGGACGCTTGGTCAAAATCAAAAATCGCTTTTTGCCATGTACTGTAGGCTCCGCGGTCAAGTTAGCAAGAATAAATGTGCAAAGTACGGTTAGACTTTCAAAATAAAACGAGTGGTTGAAGTCGTGGATTTACAACCTGATCGCATCTCACGCGTCACATATACACGCTTTGGAAAAGCCGTGTCTATTGTACGCAAATATTTTGCGTGTATATGATACGCTGGAATAATAGCATTGCAACACAAATGAGTCGACATGCAAATATTTAGGTTTAGGCACTAACTAATGCCATGTGTTTTTTTTAATTTATTTATAGAGTTTAAGTTTACAGAGACCGTGCACATTGATAAACATTTCTGTAAATGTGCCAGTTTAGCCAGCTTGGCTAATGTTCGACTGTAGTCCCTGCAGGTGTTATCGAGGTTAGGGAAGTTGCCTCGGTGGGGACTCCTTAAACAAAAACATCGCTAGCTAGCTAGTTAGTTAGTTCCCCCGGGGCGTCAGATACACACATGGCCTGGATGCGTCTCACACACATGTACCTGGGGGCGTCCACTATTCACGCAAACTCGCCGTTTTGCATACAATAGACACGACTTTTCCAAAGCTATTGTGCAGACGCACACGCTGTTCAGGCAACACAAAGGAGGTTAAACGGTCGACATGCATATTTAATTAATGATGGTTAAGTTTAGCAACAAAGTACATCGAGGGGGATGTCAGAGCTAGCATCGTTAGCTAGTTTGCTACTTGAACTTTAATGTAGCTACTGCTATGCAGCTAACATTAGTAATGATGTAGCAACTAATGTAATGTGACTTAACGTAGCAGCTAATGCTAACGCTATAAAGCTAAACGATGTAGCATGATAACTTACGTAACATTAATAAAAACCATAAACTAACGTTGTGAAGTTATTGTTTCACTCGGGAACCGAACGCCGGTCTCCTGGATCAAGGACCACCTTACTATCCACCCGACCACCCCTCCACCACCTCAGTGTCGGACTTTCATGGCTGTTTACATCCCACACAGGCTGATTTTACCTGCGACAGTAGGCACAAAATGGCCCGCAGTTTCTGCACAATACAAGTCAGTGCAGCCTAAACGGCGTGAAATGACATGCAAACTGCAAAGAATCCGTTGGAATACCACGCCAAATGACTTAAGAAATCTGCCCGTTATTCATACACCTTGGCTTTAAAGTTGTTCAACATATATATGTTCCTTCAGACCCTCGACATGGATCATGATGCGTCAGCTTCAGCTGTAACTCGACACAGCGGCTGTAAGAGAGTGAACAGGAAACACTAAGGTTGATATCAATTTTACATTTAAATGGAGAGCAGGATTGATGGACTAACAATAAAGATATAGACGAGGTCATTGTTGCATTTAAATCCACTGAAGGGCTATTGCAGAAATAGAAACAAAAAGGGGGTTTTCATTCTAACTTGTAAAGTTTCAGTCTCCAGAATGTAAATTGGTCAATAGATCAGTGACAACAAGTGAGTGAACGACTGTCATTTGAATTCGAGTAGAGCCGACCCCTCCTCCTCCTCCTCCTCCTCCTCCTCCTCTCCCACCTTGTACGCTTAATGCCTCGGTGTGTATTTTACTGCTAACACTTGATTACTTTTACCTCAGTAAATATTTGACAGTTTCTTCTGTTGGAGTATTTTTAAGTCTTTCGCTCGTCTGGAATGTCAACAGCAGCAGGCGAGAGTTTTCCTGTTTAAATGTCATTTGTTTTACTTGTGTGTGGTCACAAAGCTCAGGGGGAGGGGGGGGGGCGTTCACAAAGTGACATTTTTATGGTAACAGTCGCCGTCTCTCGGCAACACACTCAAAGACCTATACACAGTGACGGCACACAATTGTGTTTGGCACCAGGGAAGTGTTAACTGGCTAATCCCTTACGGCCGCCCAGACGCTGCCTGCTGCTAATTCACCGCTCTCCACAAACCGGCCAGTGTTTACACACCAGACCTCCGTCACTCTGGAAGAATAGAAAGCTCTTCAGACGAGCTTTTCTCTCTGCAGAAGAGCTGTCTGTCGTCTTTCAGCGTTTAGAGAGAAACTGCAGCAGAGAGTCGATTAAACTGAACGGACACGCCGAGAGAGAAACCTGACGCTATCAGACACACGTTAACCTCCCAGAGTCTGCAGGGTTAAACTCAGTAACTTGAAAGTACAGCGTCTGTTTGGGAATGTATACTTTTACATTTATTTATTTTTGTATGTTTAACCAAGAAGAAACCCAGTGAGATATAATCTCACAGGCCAAGAAAGGCAGCAAAACAGCATGACAACACATACGACACTTCAACACATTAAAACATCTTGTATATACGCTGAAAGAATCCAGCCAATGAGAAACACTCCCCATTAAGGACATCTGCAGCCAGGAAGCCACGAACTTAAGTCCCCAAGTGGATCCAGCTCTCTTTTAGGAGACTCTTCTGTAAGGAGTTCCATGTTGAGGGTGCACAATATGACTTTTAAAAGCCTGCTTGACCGTGTTCGGTAACTACTGACCGCAAAGATAAAGAGGCCACAAAGTTAATTTAGTAATTTACAAAGGATTGTCTTGTAGATTAAAACACCCAGGTGTAACGGTCTACGTGGAGCTGCAGAAGGCCACTCCTCCAGTTTGTATAAACCGACGGATGGACGATCTGGCGTTTGTGAGAACGTGCAACACTGCATGCACGGACAGCAGATCCCCACAGTCAGTCACAGGCGAGAAGCTGGCTCGAACAAGTTCCTCTGTAGCTTCAGGGGGGAAACAGGACTTGCTACAGAAATATAAACCTAATCTCATCTATGTTGTGTACACTGAAGGCAAACTGATCGTTCATCCAAATACGAAGATACACTTTGTTTGTTTTAGCGTGACGAGACTCTCCACAATCAGAGAGCGAGCTCTAGTGAAAGTCATGAATTTGGCTTTTTGGACATTTATATGAACTAATTTGTTTCAGGTTTAAAAGGAAACATGTTGGACATAGTGAGCCATCTAAACTTTATGCACACGTTACGCTGTTTAATAATCTTACTGAAAGTATAATAACAAACGTTGTTCTACTCTGCAGACTTACCAGATGCATAGCTGCGGTTCACACAGACTCCACTGTGTTTATTGTAAAATATGATCAACAATGAGGTTGACGACAGCGATTACATCTTCAAATCTTCCTCACAGACTTGTCCCATGTAATGCAGATAAAACGTCTCCACATGTGCATTTTTATATTCATTTTAAAAGCAGGGATTTGAATTAGAGTCTAGGAAAGTGGAGATGTAAGACTTGTGGTTAGATGCTAACTGCGTTTCATTAGCTCTGTACCCGTAACTCTGCATAAAGACAATAAAGTTGAATCTAATCTTTAAATCCATCCATCGAAATGATGCATTGTTCATTTTCACAGCGGCAGAGGAAGCAATCAGATGCTCCACTGCAAGTATTAGTATGTAGGTACAATCAGCAAAATGTACGCTTTATGCTGAAACTATAATATATTGTATTATTATAATCAATGTATTCATGCATAGTTTGCATTTTACTCTCTGCCAGGACAGTTTATTTATTAGTTTTTTTATTTCTTTTGCACAAAATGTGAACATTGAAGGTTAGTTTTGCTCTGTTCATTTAAAAGCGGCTAAATAAATATTTTAAAACACCCGTTTCTTTTGTTTTTCTGTCCACGTGTCCTGCAGGCGTGTAACAGGCACAAAGTCAAGTTCTATATATTTAACAGAATCTGTGGGGAAAGTGCTCAGATAGAATAACTCAGACTGCTGCCAGAAATTTACAGTGAAATGTAATAACAAATATGTGACAGGTGAAAAATGCTGTACCTCCAGCGTTCAGATCAGTCGTATTAATAAAGGAACATCTTATCTTGAAGTGATTTACACGTCACATGTTCCAACATGTTGGGAAAATTCTCCATCAGGCGGGAGAAACAGACCTCACAGCTGATTTATGAATGTAAGTCACGTAAAGAGAACTCGTGTTAACTGACTTACATGTTTTTTTATTAGAACAGAAAAAAATCCCTGTTCATATTTTGGTCAAATCATAATTTTCTCATTAAGTTAGAAAATTATGTTTTCATATTTGGGTCGATATTTAAACCAGAACGTTTCATTCTCTCTCCACCTTTTATTAAAGCTATTTTAAATTATATTTGAAAGCTGAAACCAGGCTGCGTCTCCGAGCTCCTGAAAACTGGACATTTTGGAATATTTGCTCTCAGACTAAATAAATTGAGTAAAAATTTAAGTTTCTGCTTGTGAAATGTGGAGAAGAAGAAGAAAATCTTCCAAAATGTAAAATACATAAATAAATAACAGTGCGTTTGTGTGTGTGAGAGAGAGAGAATAACAGGCCTCTTCTATTTTTCCCAGGAAGGTTTTTTTAATGGATCAGGATGAGCAGACAGAGCGCAGGGAATAAAAAGCCCGTTGTGTTCATGCTTTATGCTTTCAGCCCCTAAAATAAAAAAAAATGTAAAAAATTACAAACACTGGATTATTTTTTCTTTTTCAGACAGTCAGGAGGAGCATGCGGCAGTACAAACACACAGACAGCGGGTCATTTTACAGCTTTAAATGAAACCAACACGGCTCAATAAAAAACATCTATTTCCTTTTTTTAGAAAGTGCATCGGAGACAGCAGATCTTTGCATTCATGGTCAGACATCTCCAGAAACCTCTGACATAAATATATGATATTTCATTTTCTCATCTCTGCCATGTGGACCATAAAATAAAAATAAACACAATATTAAAATAGGAAGAGAAAAGACTGGGTATTTATTTGGTTCACTAAATGCTTGTTTGCATTTTTATAGTTGAGTTTTTGTTCAGAAGACAAATTCTGCAAGTGCAAAACATTTTTCTTCCTTTTGAGTTTAACTTTTTGTTTTGGGGGCCAGAAAAGAAACAGCAGAGAGGCCTAAAATCTTTTAAAAAGTCATTAATCTAAAGAGTTCTCTTTCACTTTGAGGAGAAAAGGCTGCAAACACAAAAGATCTGGATCATTTGTCAGACCCGATCAGACCGGGAGCAGCAGTCTGCTGTGGAGGAACAGAAACTGGGATTTTAGTTTCTGACACTGACTCACAGGGAAAACTAATTATGGAAAATCTTCAGGCTGTAATGAGCCTGTTGTTGTTGACCGGAGGTCAGAGGTCAACCTGCTGTTTCTCTGCATGATGGAGGTGTGATGGATGAATTTCTTTCTTTTCAGAAATAAAAACACAATAAAGAAAAAAAATCCTAATAATTAAACCACATCCCAGCATCTGTCCTGGAGAGGAAACTTTGTCATTTTCCCCTTTTCAGAGAGTTTTTATTTTATTTTATAAAAAGAGAACAGAGTCCGAGTCCAGTCAGTGCACCGCCACCGCGGAGGCCGAGGAGGACAGCACCTCTCCGGGTCCTTCGGGGCTGCTCTGGCCGGTGGCTGTCTGCGGAGAGGTGGGGCTCAGAGACTGGGGCGAGTTCGCGAGGAAGGCCGGAATGTGCGTGTGCAGCCCCGGCAGGCCGGGCATTGAGCCGGGCGTGGGTTTGATGGGCACCGGGATGGCGGGCAGAGTCTGGCCCCCGTGACAGATGGACTTGAGCGGCACGCCGTAGGCTGAGTAGTCGCCGGTGGCCATGGAGATGGGGGCCGCTGTGTCCATCATCCCGGAGCCGTACATGTGCGGCCAGGCCGGGGTCAGCTGGCTGTGGAGCGGGTACCCGGTGGTGGAGAAGGCCGCCAGCCCGCCCGGCATCTTGTACTCTCTGGCGATGATGTTCTCGATGGCGAACGGGTGTTTGAAGCTGGACGGCTGGGACACCGGGCTCAGGTTGTACCCGCCCGTCATCTGCGGGAGGTGCGCGGCGGCGTGCAGCGCGCTGAGCCGCAGCTTGGCCTGCTGCTGCAGGTAGTGGGCCGCGTCCTGCTGCGGCTTGCTGGGCGCCAGCGGGTCCGTGGCCTGCATGCCGCCCACTTTAAAGCGCTTCCTGCGCCGCAGAAAACTCCCGTTCTCAAACATGTCGCCGCAGCTCGGGTGCAGAGCCCAAAAGCTGCCCTTACCGGGCTGATCCGGTCTGCGGGGGATCTTAATGAAGCAGTCATTGAAGGAGAGGTTGTGCCGCAGGGAGTTCTGCCACCGCTGCGTGTTCTCCCGGTAGTAAGGGAACCGGTCCATGATGAACTTGTAAATCTCACTGAGGGGGAGCATCTTCTCCGGGCAGCTCTGGATGGCCATGGCCGTGAGGGAGATGTAGGAGTACGGAGGCTTCTGGTCGCTGTACGTGTTCCTCCCCGGGCGAGGCATTATTCTGCCGGACCGGACCGGATGAGTTCAGTCTCAGTGTGCAGAGAGCAGTAAAGACTCGCCTCACTTTCCCAAAGTTTGTCCAAACAGTTCCAACTCTTTAAAACGCCGTTACGCACGGAGAGAAGCTCGTCTGGTGTTTGGCACGCATGGTCCCGCGTCTGACACGCAGCTCCGCCGACAAGTTGAGGAGAAGTTAAAGGAGCAGCGGCGGGTCCCTCCTCTGTGTCCTGCGCGCCTGCTGCGGGTCCCCGGCAGGTGCAGCGCGGTGTCCGTCCTCCTCCTGCCCGCTGCTGAGCTGCGCTAAGCGGCTGCTGCTGCCTCCTCCATGTCCCTGTCCCGGTCTGTCCCGTCTGCGGGCTGGACCGCGGTGACAGCAGCAGAAAAGACCCCCGGAGAGGAGCTTCATTAATGGGCCACACTCTTCACCATCACATGATCACAGCCAGGAGGAGGAGGAGGAAGAGGAGGAGGGAGGGGCTCAGGGGGAAACGGGGGCGCACTATGGTTTCATTCACGCGTCTTTACATGGACGCGCTGAGCCAACACGAGTCAGTCCGTCTGAAGCCGCAAAAAGAGACAAGCCGAGCAGGAATCCTGGCTTCGGGATGTTTGTGGAGGAGCTGCGCTCTGTGGAGGTATGTTGGGCAACATTTTACGCACAGTGTGTGTGTGTGGGGGGGGGGGGGGGGGGGGGGGCGCTAACCAATTTGCGTTGACAAATAGAGACGCTGAGAGCTGAAGCTTTAATGGCACTTTGCTTTGTCTCTCTGATTTGCATTAGGGTCAGATAAAGAAACACTGAAACCTCACAATGTGGGACAATCACTTCTTAAACATGGTTTTAAAACAACTTAATTACACAAACATTAGAAATTAATTTAACTGAATGTCGCTCAGCTGTGAAGAGATCGATCCTTAAATGATCTTCATCTTCTTTAACACTCAACCCTCAGTTTGATCGAATTTAAAAAGACTTTGGTCTCTTAAATGTTCTTTTAATCATGAACACACGGTGACATGTAGCCTAAGGCTTTATTTAAAGGACGAACTCGTTTTTAAATCGCTAAAAATAAATTTCACTTTTGTCTTTAACCTCTCAGATGATCTAAATTCATTAATGATAAAAAGACAAACTGAAGGTTTTTCTTTTGGTTTCATTTCAGCTGTTTTAGGTATTCAGATATTTTTTCTTTTTAGGTTGTCTAACCCTTATTATTATTATTATTATTATTATTATTATGAAATCCCGTTGGTTTAAATGATTAAATTCTGCAGGATTGAAAATGAGTTTTTATTTTCCTGTGAACTTTATTAAGGAACTTAATTTGTTGAGAAATGAAAATAACCATTTCTGTCATGTCACAATTCCGCAAACAGCACGGGAATCATCCGTTGGTTTTTATTATTATTATTATTAATTAACTATGAAACACATTGACATGTTTCAGGATGTTATAATATCAGTAATGATAATATAAAGCACTCCTCATGTGTGCCCTTTAATGGAGAGGCTTTATGTTAACTGTTAAAGATATAAAATCAATCAATAAGTGTTGAAGAGAGAACATTTTTTTTCTAACATGTAAAAATACCAAAAACACAACACTCAATCACATTTTTCTAATTTAGTCATGTTATTAAATTATTATGATTAAAAAGCAGCTGATAAATTTTGTTTTATTATGTTTTTGTTTCCATAAAATCAGAAAGTGTTTGATTGTTGGTTTTAATGCTCCCAGGGGGGGGGGGGGGGGGACACCAAACAGCCACTTTCACACGTCTGACCTTTGACCTGTGAGCTGATTATCTGAAGGGGCGTTCAGGATGCAGCGACACGCTCCGAAAGCTCAGACTCCATCAGATCCTCGTTACTGTCACCACCACTACATCTGTTTATTATTCAGACGTTTGCTTTTTATTTTCATTCTTCAATCATTTTGTTTTTATTATTCAAATGTTTGTTTTTTAATTGTTTTTATTATTCAAAAGTTTTGTTTTTATTTAATTTTTCTATTCCGACGTTTGCTTTTTATTGTTTTTATTCTTCAAACATTTTGTTTTTATTGTTCAAATGGTTGTTTTTATTGTCGATTTGTGTGTTTATTTATGCAACATCTCTACAGGCAGCCTTACCATTTCTTTTTATTATTTTGTATTGTGTTTTATTATTAATTCATTTATTATTACATTTTGTGTTTCTGAAATTTAAGGAAAATTAAAATAATAAATTGATGATTCAGAATTTGATTAAATTATTTTATTTTGATTTGTTTCGTTTTTTGTTTACAGAGTTTTATTGATCAGTTATTAATAAGGATAACTGCAGTCTGTAGCTCGTAGTTTCAGATTTTTTTTCTCTCTTTCTTGAACTGAATGTAAATATTTGAATTTTAAAGCCTCTCTGTCTTCGTGCCAAAGCCTTACAGCTGGTCACCCTGAAGACAATCAGATGTTATTAAAAGATTTTATACTTAAAGTAAAATAGAAATATTGACACTAGTATTATAAATGTATATATTCTTATTTAAAACTAATTGAATGCTTCTGAGTTTTGTTCAGGTCGGTTTAAAGAGGACTTCCTTTTGTCACCAACAAATTCAACATATCTTTTAGTTATTAATGTATTTATTATCATTTTCACTCACATTTCGTTACCTCACATTCTTTGATTGTTTTAGTTTTGGGGTTTCTTCTTCTGTTGGAGGCGAGCTGCCGTCATCACTGGGATAAATAAACTGAATTAAATACAACTGATAATATTTACATTATTAACTAACAACAAAATTAATCCATACATTTTTTTATTATTAATAATAACAATAAAAATAATAAACAGCAGGCTGCAACATTAAACTTTTACAGTCATGAATATTGAACAAGCAGTCAGTTAATTAGCAGGAGGATTCCCACGAGTGTCCGTGTGTGTGTTTGTGTGTGTGTGCTGATACGATATCGTCTACAGACACGTTTGTCTTTTTGTTTTGCAGAATCAGAGACGCACGGAGACTTGGACTAACAGGCGTCCGTCATCTTCTTCACTACAGTTTGCTGCTGTTGTGTGTTTTACATGCACACAAACACACCGTCAGTGTGGTTGGAGCTTCCCGCCTCACCTGTTTTTGCCTCAGGGGCCTTTACAGTATGCTCAGCACACGATGCCCTCTGTCCTCAGGAAAAACTCCCTTTCATGAGGAAGGAAAGCGTTAGAAAGGAGGGAATAGATCAAAATCACAAACCGTTTAGTATTTAACCAGGGAGTCATGTGACCTGACCAGGATCCACATCTTGTTTCAGACCAGCTTAATATCTTATGAGGAATAGTGGCACTCAAGTGAAAAATCTGATATTGACTCAGCAGCTTAAGAAAGTACATTAGAAACTGCCCAGTCCAGGTATT